>NC_053497.1:45185071-45485071 GCF_905171775.1 Rana temporaria | reverse complement strand
AGGTCCTGACCACTACCTTTTGAGGTATCTTCCTTACCCCGCAAAGACCAACACCTACCACAGCACACAAGGGAAAACCTTACCCTTGTGTGCCCCTCCACACCCTAAGAGCTCGCTGAATGCCCTCCTGCAACCCCAAGGCCCACATATCCGTCCCTACTTCGTTCAAATGCACCCCATCCCCCCGCAGATACCTCCAGGTATCCACTTCCAGCTCTAAATGCCTAATCGCCAATCCCCCATTCCTGACCACGAAACGACCTACATCCCTATTGATTTTTCTATGAGCCCTGTTAATGCCCTCAACTGACTTAGCCATCCTCCATGTGGTGCAAGCCACCATGTCAGACCACACTATGATCATATCCGGAAATGCCAAACGCAACCGCAGGAAATCCGATTTGATGTCCCGCGTGACATCCAGCATTGACTTGACCCCCAAATCATTTCCACCTACGTGCAGGACTAAAACGTCAGGTGGTCTGTCCAGGCGTGCATAACGCTGCACCTCTGGAAACACTCTGCTCCACATCATCCCCGGAACTCCCAGCCAGCGAATGCAGGCTTGCTGCCTTGGGAAACCCAGCTGCCGACCGTCCGGCTGAACATCAGCCCTCTTTGCCCCCCAGAACACAAAGGAGTGGCCCAAAATCCAGACCAGCCTTTGCCCCGCACCTGCAAGAAAAGAAAACAAAAACAGCCACAATGACCTCGGGAAGCACAGCACACCTCCCAGCTATGCATGCACCCCCCTCCTGCCAAAGCTCACACCAACCCCACCAGTAATTGTGGGCAAATGTACAATTGGAAGCGTCTGGACTCCCACCTACCAATGCGCTTCACCGCCTCCGCGTCCAGCCCGCTCCGAGCTGCTTCCGTCGCCGCTCCTATCCTGAAGGAGTGAGCAGAGAATTCCTTCTCCTTCAAACCCAACGACTGCAGACATTTCCGAAATACAGAAACAAATTGGAATCTGGACAGCGGAGCACCGTCTGCGTGAACCAAAAAGGATCCCGAAACTGCTGGACGAACCTCCAAAAATATACGAACTGCCCCCACCGGACACAATGGCGAACCGATAATGGGAAAGATTTGCACCACCTTCCCCTTACCTACCTGATCCGTTTTGGACTTCCGTAGCACCAACGACACTGCCCCGGCCGTACACTGCACCTCGCTGCCCCAGATACCACCGTGAACCCTTTTGGACGGACTAACTAATTCCCCAATCCTAAAGGCCCCAAAAAATGCCAACGAAAAGGCCACCCCAAACAGGGTGGCCTCGTAACCTGACAAACACAAAGCCGGCAGAGTAAGGATGGACGGATAAGTATTTCAGAGTATTAATAGACGCATGAGTATTGCAGAGTATGGATGGACGGATAAGTATTGCAGAGTATTAATGGACGCATGAGTATTGCAGTGTATGGATGGACGCATGAGTATTGCAGAGTATGGATGGACAGATGAGTATTGCAGAGTATGGATGGACAGATGAGTATTGCAGAGTATGGATGGACGGATAAGTATTGCAGAGTATTAATGGACGCATGAGTATTGCAGAGTATGGATGGACAGATGAGTATTGCAGAGTATGGATGGACGAATGAGGTATTGCAGAGTATGGATGGGGTATTGCAGAGTATGGATGGGGTATTGCAGAGTATGGAGTATTGCAGAGTATGGATGGGGTATTGCAGATTATGGATGAGGTATTGCAGAGCATGGATGTGGTATTGCAGAGTATGGATGGGGTATTGCAGAGTATGGATGGGGTATTGCAGAGTATGGATGGGGTATTGCAGAGTATGGATGGGGTATTGCAGAGTATGGATGGGGTATTGCAGAGTATGGATGGGGTATTGCAGAGTATGGATGGGGTATTGCAGAGTATGGATGGGGTATTGCAGAGCATGGATGGGGTATTGCAGAGTATGGATGGGGAAGTTCCGGATCGCGGATCAGGTCTCCCGGTGGGATGGGAGGCCGGTCAGAGCAGTGGGAGGCAGTGGGAGGGGGGATGTCCCCTCTCGCTCCTCCGGGATAACAACCGAACGGCTTTTAGCCGCATCGGTTGTTATGTCTGGAAAGCCGATCGCTCGCTCTAAACAACGTTACTGGGATGAAGCCTGCAGCTGCAGGCCTCATCCCGGTATAACCCCCCGAAAAGCCGAGGACGCATTTGTGCGTTTGCTCGGTGCAAAGGGGTTATACTGATATGTTCAATAAAGCTGTGGCCTTGCCCTACTTCCAACTTAAAGTGGTCTATGTGTCTTTTTGGGGGGCAAGGTTTGTTGTGGTTTAAATTAGTGTGGGTTAAGACAAGCCTAATGCCCCGTACACACGATAGAAAATTCTGACAGCAAAAGTCCGATGTGAGCTTATAAATGGAAATTCCGACCAGGTGTAGGCTCCATCCGACTTTTGCTGTCGGAATTTCCGCCAACAAAAGATTGAGAGCTGGAAAATCCGATCGTCTGTAGCAATTCCAGCGCGCAAAATTCCAAAGCATGCTCGGAAGCATTGAACTTCATTTTCTCGGCTCGTCGTTGTGTTGTACGTCACCGCGCTCTTGACGGACGAAAGTTCAGAGAACTTTTGTGTGACCGGGTTTATGCAAGCCAAGCTTGAGCGAAAATCCAATTGTGTGTACACGGCATTAGCGTCTCAGCAGTCAAAAATGACTTTAAATTGAAAACACCAAATCTCAAAATGAGGCTCGGTCCTTAAAGGGGTTTTCCACCCATTTTTTAAGTTTATTAAAAGTCAGCAGCTACAAAAAGTGTAGCTGCTGGCTTTTAATAAACTGACACTTACCTACTCCACGGCTCCAGCGACGCGCCGGCCGGGGGGTCCGCTCCTCCCCCCTCCCTCGCCGGCCGGCGTCTTCATTTCTAGTGTGGGCACCCGGCAGTGACAGCTTTCGGCTTCACGGCCGGGCACCCACTGCGAATGCGCGAGCGGCACTGCGCATGCGCGAGCGGCGCGGCGCCGTCCGATTGGACAGGCGCTCGCCTACAGGGAGGGGCTGTGAAAAGGCGATTAAGCTAATCGCCTTTCCAGCCCCTGGGCGGAAGGAGGAAGTGGGACAGGAAGTCCCCTTCTCCTGAAGCCCCCACTCCCCCCCAAAACAATTACATGCCAAATGTGGCATGTAAGGGGGCGAGGAGTGGGTTAAGAGGAAGTTCCATTTTTAGGTGGAACTCCGCTTTAAGTGGTGTTGGCCCTGGAATTATTTTTTTCTAGAAAATGTTGCTGATTTTCAATATTAATGAAATGTATATTAAATGCTTGCCGACCAGCGCACGGCTATATAGGTCGGCAGCATGGCACGGACAGGCATAAGGACGTATATATACGTCCCCTTTAACTAAGATCGTGGCATTGTAAACACGCGCCTGCCACAAGCTCTGTGAGCCCAACCGTGGGTCCGGCGGACTCGATCACGGCGGGGATACCCGCGATCGTCTCACGGTAAGGAAGAATGGGGAGATGCTTATGTAAACAAGCATCTCCCCGCTCTGCCTAGTGACAATGACAGTGGGGTAGATTCAGTAACATCTGCGCTTTTTTTACGTAGGCGCAGGGCACCGTTTTTGCCCTGCGCCCACGCAAATTTTCTGCGCTACCCGCGATTCACGGAGCAGTAGCTCCGTAAATTGCGTGTGCGCTCCGGCAAAATGCCCGGCGTAAGCACGCGCAATTTAAATGATCCCTTAGGGGGCGGGAATCATTTAAATTAGGCGCGTTCCCGCGCCGATCATAGAGCGCATGCTCCGTCGGGAAACTTTCCCGACCTGCATTGCGGCAATTGACGTAATTTGCTTCAAAGTGAACGTGAATGGCGTCCAGCGCCATTTACGAATCACTTACGTAAACTACGTAAAGTTCAAATTTCGCGACGCGGGAAAGACGGGTATACGTAACATTGGCTGCCCCTGCTAATAGCAGGGGCAGCCTTACGCGAAAACCGCCGTACGCAAACGACGTAAACTGCGTACGCAGGGCTCGCGTAACGTTGTGAATCGGCGTTAGTATGCAATTTGCATACTATACGCTTAGCACAACGGGAACGCCACCTAGCGGCCATCGCAAGAATGCAGCCTAAGATATGCGGGCATAAGAGCCTTATGCCACGCATATCTTAGGCTGTAGTCGGCGTAACGAGCTCTCTGAATCAGGAGAACTCGTTACGCCGGGGCAAGTAAGCAATTGCGCTGCGTAACTATGGTTACGCAGGCGCAATTGCTCTTTGAATCTGGGCCAGTGATCGCTGCTTCCTGTAATCGGAAGCAGTGATCACTGTCTTGTCACATGTAACCCATCCCCCCTACAGTAAGAATCACTCACTAGGGAACACTTAACCCCTACAGTGCCACCTAGTGGTTAACCCCTTCACTGCCAGTGTCATTTTCACAGTACCAGTGCATTTTTATAGCACTGATCGCTGTAAAAATGACAATGGTCCCAAAAATGTGTCAAAAAATCACGGATAGCCACCATTACTAGTAAAAAAAAAAAAAAAAAGCTATAAAACTATCCCCTATTTTGTAGACGCTACAAATTTTGTGCAAACGAATCGATAAAAGCTTTTTGCGTTTTGTTTTACCAAAAATATGTAGAAGAATACGTATCGGCCTAAACTAATTAAATAATTAATATATTTTTGGGGGATATTTATTATAGCAAACAGTAAAAAATATTAAATATTTTTCAAAATTGTCGCTCTATTTTTGTTTATAGCGCAAAAAAATAAAAACAGCACAGGTGATCAAATACCACCAAAAGAAAGCTCTATTTGTGGGACGTCAATTTTGTTTGGGAGCCACGTCACACGACCGCGCAATTGTCAGTTAAAGCGACGCAAAATGTGGCACGGTCATTTAGCAACAAAATGGTCCGGGGCTTAAGTGTTTAAAATCTCTTTTCCCAGGACAGTCCTAGGAACTATGAATCTGGTGAGCAATAAGCAGGACGCTGCGTTCATACGACTTCCAAGAAGTGCTGGGGGAGCGCGGCAAGTTGTACACAATGCTTCTCAGAATGAAAGTTGTTTCTGTGGCAGGGAGCAAATAATGAATGCAGGGCAAATTAGCAGCAACTAAAATGAAAGAGGAAGATAAATTGCTCATGCAGAGCGGGGAGGGGGCTGCCTGCCATTCATCTTATTATGAACAGATCTTCTTAGGATCACTGAGCACACTGGTCTGTGCACACATCAGCGCTACCTATACAAAGGGGGCTCCCTATTGTCCTGGGAGAGGAGCAGATACCTGTGGAGGAGGGGGCTGGCCGTCCATAGGGGATGAAGGCTATCAGAGGGGTTTAGGGATTTGCTTGTAAAGCTTTTTTTTTTTTTTTTATTCTGCAGAATGTGCTGAAAAATACAGATTGGCCCCTAAGCACCACTACATAAAAGGGGCCCTGCCTGGCTCTAAACATGTCCAAAGAAGAACTGCATCTATGCAAGTGCAGAGAAAGTCAGACAACAAGGGAAGGAATACCATGATAATGCACAGCCAGACCAGGCCTTTTTGGTAAAATCAGTCGGGTAGATTCAGGTAGGGCTGCGCACTCTTACGGAGGCGCAGCGTACCGTTTTAACGCTACGCCTCCGTAAATTACTTGCGCTACGCTTCATTCACGAAGCAGTAGCTCCGTAATTTGCGCGGGCGCTCCGTAAAACTGGCCGGCGTAAGCGCGCGTAATTTAAATGATCCCGTAGGGGGCGTGGATCATTTAAATTAGGCGTGTTCCCGCGCCGAACGTAGTGCGCATGCTCCGTCGGGAAACTTTCCCGACATGCATTGCGGTAAATGACGTCGCAAGGACGTCATTTGCTTCAACGTGAACGTAAATGGCGTCCAGCGCCATTCACGATTCACTTACGCAAACTACGTAATTTTAAAAATCGCGACGCGGGAACGACGGGTATACCTAGCATTGGCTGCCCCTGCTAATAGCATGAGCAGCCTTACGCAGAAACTGACGAATGCAAACGACGTAAAATGCGAACGCAGGGCGCGCGTACGGTTGTGAATCGGCGTGAGTATGCAATTTGCATACTCTACGCTGACCACTACGGGAACGCCACCTAGCAGCCATCGTAAGAATGCAGCCTACGATACAACGGCATAAGAGCCTTTCTGAATACAGAAAAGTCGATACGCCGGCGCAAATTAGCAATTACGCTGCGTATCTATGGATACGCAGACGCAATTGCTTTCTGAATCTAGGCCACTATTTATTTGCTAGAAAATTACTCAGAACCCCTAAACATTATGGGGTAGATTCACAGAGGAGATACGACGGCGTATCTCCTGATACGCCGTCGTATCTCTGAGTCTGGCCGGTCGTATCTATGCGCCTGATTCATAGAATCAGTTACGCATAGATTTTTATTAGATCCGACCGACGTCGGATCTTCACTGCATATTTACGCTGGCCGCTAGGGGCGTGTACTCTGATTTACGCCTAGAATATGTAAATCAGCTAGATACGCGAATTCACAAACGTACGCCCGGCCGCCGCAGTACATTTACGCCGTTTACATTAGGCTTTTCCCGGCGTAAAGTTACCCATGCTATATGAGGCGTATATGCGGTGCACCAATGTTAAGTATGGCCGTCGTTCCCGCGACAAAATTTGAAAAATTTACGTCATTTGCGTAAGTCGTCCGTGAATGGGGCTGGACGTCATTTACGTTCACGTCGAAACCAATGACGTCCTTGCGGCGTACTTTGGAGCAATGCACACTGGGAAATTCCACGGACGGCGCATGTGCCGTTCGTGTAAAACGTCAATCAGGTCAGGGTTAATTTACATAACACACGCCCACCTCTTCACAATTTGAATTACGCGGGCTTACGCCGGCCTCTTTACGCTACGCCGCCGCAACTTTCTTTTAAGAATACGGCACTTGCCTGTAAAAGTTGCGGAGGCGTAACATAAATAGGATACGTTACACCCGCACAAAGAAACGCCATTCTACGTGAATCTACCCCTATATATATATATTTTTTTTTAAGCAGAGACCCTTTGTCGTAGCCGTAGGTACCCCGTACAACAAACATTGCACACTTGTAGAGGAAGAGTGGGGCTACATGTGTGCCAAGTTTGGGATCCAGGGAACCTACGGACAGCCGGTACCGGGTCCCCAAATTTCGGGAGATCAGGCACAAAAAGGTGACTCGAGTATAAGCCGAGGGGGGCATTTTCAGCACACAAAAAATGTGCTGAAAAACTCGGCTTATACTCGAGTATATACGGTAATCACTTCTGCGTGCGAGCGCCTCTGCATTTGCACCAAACTGGTGAAGGACCCTTGGGGGCGGTTTGAAAAAATATATATAATAATTAAATGTTACTAAACCCAGGACCCTGTATTCATTATACCTGGTCTCCTACAGTACA
Organism: Rana temporaria; assembly: GCF_905171775.1. NCBI lineage: Eukaryota > Metazoa > Chordata > Amphibia > Anura > Ranidae > Rana > Rana temporaria. Next base: position 45,477,658 of record NC_053497.1, on the reverse strand, counting down.
CAGAACATGGAAATGCAATTATTTTAGTAATTATAAACTGATAAATACCTTTTCTCATCAGCAGTATCTGGTTAAAGCTTGTAGGAGGAATTTTCCTTCTACTCTGACTGTCCTATGAGGCTGCAGGACCCCTGACCCTCTGTCTGGACAGTGCTGATTAGCCCTGTGCTGATCATATGCACCCTCCCAAGAAAAAAATAAAAATTCTACCAATACACACCAAACTGAGCATGTGCAGAGTGACTCCAAAGGCTCTGGTCTATCAGCAGGTAGATTGGGGACTGTGAAGAAAGGGGAGGATCAGAGAAGAAAGGATCAAACAGCCTTTTTACACAATGTGGAGAATAACCCCTTAGGTTCCACAGTAAGTATAACAAGCATGCTTTACTGCATATTGCGGGTTTAGTAACACTTTAACCACTTAACGCCCGCCGCACGCCTATTTACGTCCACAGAATGGCACGTACAGGCAGATGGGTGTATATATACGTCCCACGGCTTCCCCGTGCTTCACTGTGGCGGCTGCATCGATCGAGTGATCCCTTTTATAGGGAGACTCGATCGATGATGTCAGTCCTACAGCCACACCCCCCTACGGTTGTAAACACACACTAGGTGAACCCTAACTCCTACAGCGCCACCTGTGGTTAACTCCCAAACTGCAACTGTCATTGCACTGTCATTTTCACAATAAACAATGCAATTTAAATGCATTTTTTGCTGTGAAAATGACAATGGTCCGAAAAATGTGTCAAAATTGTCCGAAGTGTCCTCCATAATGTCGCAGTCACGAAAAAAATCGCTGATCGCCGCCAATAGTAGTAAAAAATTTTTTTTTATAAAAATGCAATAAAACTATCCCCTATTTTGTAAACGCTATAAATTTTGCGCAAACCAATCGATAAACACTTATTGCGATTTTTTTTTACCAAAAATATGTAGAAGAATACGTATCGGCCTAAACTGAGGGAGAAAAATTTTTATATATGTTTTTGGGGGATATTTATTATAGCAAAAAGTAAAAAATATTGAATTTTTTTCAAAATTGTCGCTCTATTTTTGTTTATAGCGCAAAAAATAAAAACTGCAGAGGTGATCAAATACCACCAAAGGAAAGCTATATTTGTGGGGGGAAAAGGACGCCAATTTTGTTTGGGAGCCACTTAGCACGACCGCGCAATTGTCTGTTAAAGCGATGCAGTGCCGAATCGCAAAACCTGGCCTGGGCATTTAGCAACAAAATGGTCCGGGGCTTAAGTGGTTAATTTATTTGATTTTCTAAATCAGAAGAAAAGCCTAACTAGAACTGTACTTAACAATGCTCCCTTTATCCTCTTACCTAACCTGTATAAAAAAGATGTGATCACGCAGCTCCAGCGGGCGGAGACAAGCGAGTGATGACAATGGCTGGGCCATGAAAGCCTATGAGTGATGACGCCTCCTGGGATTCAGAGCTGTTGTACAGAGCTCCTTTGGGGTCCATTCAGACAGGCAATTAAGCTCGTCCTCCATGCAGAGCCCTTGGCAGATGCGCATGCATTCACCTCTGCAGCCCATAGAAGCTGATGCACACGCAGCGGCTGCACGGACACAATCACATGTGAAAGTTTGCAATACGGACCGGAGCAGATGCACGGATCCAAAACGCACAAATCACTGAGAATTCTCTGACTATCACCCGTACTGCGCATGCGATACCCAGTGGTTATTATGCAGCAAGGCAGCTGTTTGGCTTAGAATAGCGAGGAGGGAGTTTTCTGTAGTCTTTTTTCTTTTATCCTGGTACAGTGCAGGTAGTGTGTTACTGCCAGGATCACCGGGTGAACACAAAGAAGAATCCTAAGCCTCAGTTCACACTAGTAGCTGGATTCAGATAGCTTTACGCCGGCGTATCAGTAGATACGCCGACGTAACTCTGAATCTACGCCGTCCTAAATTTAAGCGTATTCTGGAAACCAGATACGCTTAAATTAGGCTAAGATAGGAGCGGCGTAAGTCTCCTACGCCGTCGTATCTTAGGGTGCAATATTTACGCTGGCCGCTAGGTGGCGCTTCTGTTGAGTTCAGCGTAGAATATGCAAATGACTAGATACGCCGATTTAGAAACTTACGTGCGCCCGGCGCATTTTTTTGTATGGCTTTTTCCGGCGTAAAGTTAGTCGAACAAATAGCTGGCCTAGTCAATGTTAAGTATGGCCGTCGTTCCCGCGTCGAAATTTGAAATTTTGACGTTGTTTGCGTAAGTCGTCGGTGAATGGGGCTGGACGTAATTTACGTTTACGTCGAAACCAATACGTCCTTGCGGCGTACTTTGGAGCAGTGCACACTGGGATATGTAAATATATGTAAAAAATGTCAATCACGTCGGGTCACCAATCATTTACATAAAACACGCCCCTCATCCTCATTTGAATTAGGCGTGCTTACGCCGGCCCCATTTACGCTACGCCGCCGTAACTTAGGAGGCAAGTGCTTTGTGAATACAGCACTTGCCTCTCTGAATACGATAATAAACTTGTGTTGCATACACAACGCATCGGAATTGCATACAGACGATCGGAGTTTCCGACAAGAACTTTTCTTGTCGGAAAAATTGAGAACCAGCTCTCAAATTTTTTCTGTCAGAAATTCCGACAGAAAAAGTCAGATGGAGCCTACACACGGTCGGAATTTCCGACCAAAAGCTCACATCCAACTTTTCTTGTCGGAATTTCCGATCGTGTGTACGCATTAGAGAACGTAACGAACAAGAATTGTATATCCAAAGTTACTAATTATCCGAAATAATGAATGTCATGTCTAAATGAATGGAACAAAATGAATTAATAATAAATAATAATAAGTTTTTATTATTATTGTTATTTATTATTAATTAGTTACGTTACATTTGTTATTTTGGATAATTCGTAACTTTGGATAGATTCGTATTCGTTACGTTCTCTAACAGCCAAATTTGAAAGGAAATTACAATATTATCGCATTATATGGTGGCAGGTCGGCTCTGCTGGGCGAGATCACGTAGCTATAGGTCATCTCGCCAAGCAGCTAATAGGCGCGCGCGCCCTCCGCTCGCCACCGACTCCCGCGCACGTGCACGGTGGCACCCGCGATCGCTCGTTACAGAGCGAGGACCGGGAGTTGTGTGTGTAAACACACAGCTCCCGGTCCTGTCAGGGGAGAAATGCCTGACCGTCTGTTCATACAATGTATGAACAGCGATCAGTCATTTTCCCTAGTGAGCCCACCCCCCTACAGTTAGAACACACCCAGGGAACATACTTAACCCCTTCCCCGCCCCCTAGTGTTAACCCCTTCCCTGCCAGTGGCATTTTTATAGTAATCCAATGCATTTTTATAGCACTGATCGCTAAAAAAATTACAATGGTCCCAAAAATGTGTCAAAAGTGTCCGAAGCGTCCGCCATAATGTCGCAGTACCGAAAAAAAATCGCTGATCGCCGCCATTACTAGTAAAAAAAAATGTTAAAACTACCATAAAACTACCCTCTATTTTGTAAACGCTATAACTTTTGCGCAAACCAATCAATAAACGCTTCTTGCTATTTTTTTTTACGAAAAATATGTAGAAGAATACGTATCGGCCTAAACTGAGGAAAAAAATGGGGGATATTTATTACAGCAAGAAGTAAAAAATATTCATTTTTTTCAAAATTGTCGCTCTATTTTTGTTTATAGCGCAAAAACTAAAAACCGCAGAGGTGATCAAATACCACCCAAATAAAGCTCTATTTGTGGGAAAAGAAGGACGCCAATTTTGTTTGGGAGCCACGTCGCACAACCGCGCAATTGTCAGTTAAACCGACGCAGTGCCAAATCGCAAAAAGTGCTCTGGTCTTTGACCAGCAATATGGTCCGGGGCTTAAGTGGTTAAGATACGCTTTCGGGGGGAATACACCCCTGTACGCATATGGCTCAGCAGCACCCCCTGAAAGCCTGTTAGCTGATGATATACCGCCCTTTGAAAAGCAATTCCCTGCTGATTGCTTTTCAGAGGCTGGAAGGCAATACAGCTAATGGGGAAAAAGCTACACAGATGTTCCCTTCTTCACAGGAGGTTTTCTTTATTAAAAGTCTGCAAATTTAAAAGTATTTAAAATGACTCCTAAAATAATATCTGGTCATACTGCTAGGAAGGCGAATGTTAACACATCTCCTATTATAGGATGACAACGCTGTCCTCGTCTCCCAATTGTCAGTCTGTCACAATGGGCTCATACACACACAGATAAGGTTGATCCCCAAAATCTCCTAAACTCAAGTTTAGAAGCTGTAGTGTATATAAACCCAAATGCCGCGTACACACGGTCGGAATTTCCGACAACAAATGTTCGATGGGAGCTTGTTGTCGAAAAATCCGACCGTGTGTAAGCTCCATCGGACATTTGCTGTAGGACTTTCCGACAACAAATGTTTGAGAGCTGGTTCTCAATTTTTCCGATAACAAAAGCTCTTGTCGGAAATTCCCATCGTCTGTAGCCAATTCCGTGGCACAAATATCCTACGCATGCTCGGAATCAATTTGACGCATGCTCCGAATCATTGAACTTAATTTTTCGCGGCTTGTCGTAGTGTTGTACGTCACCGCGTTCTTGACGTTCCTGACAACATTTGTGTGGCCGTGTGTATGCAACACATGTTTGATCGAACAATTAGTCCGGAAAAAAATCCACGGTTTTGATGTCGGAATGTCCGATCGTGTGTACGCGGCATAAGGATCCATTCACACCTAAGCGATTTGAATCACAGGCGGAATCACCGCGATTCAGCCTGCGATTACAAATCGTGGCAAAATGCGGGACAGGTTTGCGATGCTATTATTTCTTAATGGCACACCAATGCGCGCCATGATTTTGCCGCAATTGTCGTGCGATAAATTGCATCAAATCGCAACACGGTTGGCCTGAAAGAAGCTTTGCACGTTGCGATTTATCATGTGACAATCGCGCCACGATTGGAGTGCCATTAAGAGGTAATGGCATCACAAACACAAACCCGCAATTTGGAATCGCAGCGATTTTTTCATGCTTTTTGCAGAAACGCAGGACATTTTTTAACACATTCACATCAATGCATTTTTTTGCCTCTGCATTTTAAGAAAGGGTAAGGGACTTTTTTAAATGCAAAGCGGTGCATCTTTTTTGTTTTTGATTCAATAGACTTCAATGGAGAAGCTGCCGAAAAGCATGTTATGTGTCTTTACCAAGTTTGTACTGCGATTTTGCCACAATTAGTTTTTTTTTATCTTCCCTACAATAAATTTGCCCCCCAAAAAAGCATAAACAATGCAAATTGGGGTAAAAAAAAACAAAAATCCCAGCAGGAACGCTCAAAAGCAAACTGCATAGGTGTGAATGAAGCCAAAGGGCTCTTTCACATGGGCGGTCTGCCCGGTGGACTCCGCTTTGCTCAGCAGGGATCGATCCGCTGATTCCCACTGAGCAGGTGGGTGACAGGTCCGCAGAGCCGCCATCAGGGGGGTACAGGCAGTACACCTGTAAGGGGCCCGGTGGTCCCCAGGGACCCAGCTGGCATCCCCCTTTTTTTTCATCAGCACCCAAAGCCCCCCGGCCTCTAAGGGGCCCAGCGGTCCACATGGCCCCGGATGGCATCCCCCTTTCTTTCTTTTTTTTTCGGCAGCACCCAAAGCCCCCCGAACTCTGCTCCAGGGGGCCCATGCCTGAAGCTGTGTAAGTGGCCCCAAATATTCCTGATGGCGGCCCTGCAGGTCCATCTCCGCTCACTGTGCTGAGACAGACCTGTCAGAGCCCTGCTCTCCACTATGGGGAGATTGGATGAAAACGGGTCACCTGTAGGGTTGCACCTGGACAGTCCGGGTTTTAAATCACATGTCCGGGTTTCAGTCCACCTGAATCCCGGACACATTATTCAGACAGGAATGTGGCTCGGAACAGGGCTTGACAGGAGGGTGAGGGGGCATTACTATTCTCTTTGGAGTGTCAAAAGATGTCCCAGGTCTGTTAGAATCCTATAGTGTATACTAAAATTTACTGTGCGCCGCAAAAAGTGTTCGGGATTGGCTTGAAGAAAAAGTGGCAAGCCTAGCCACCTGTCCATTTTCATACGATCCCATCGTCCAGACGGATGGAAAATAGGGTCACCATCCGACTGGATTTCACAGACAGGATCGGATTGGATAGCGGTCACCACTGACATCCGCCGCTCCGTAGAGTTGAATAGAGCATCCAATCAGGTACCAACTGAAAAGCTGACAATGTATGGGGCCGTGATGCAGCCTCCCTGCAGCTTTGTGTAATCCATGCGGTTGCAGCGTGGTGGTGCAGCATTTACAGGGTTAAAACAGGTGGTGAGCAGGTAACCAATTGCAGCAAATTTAGCAAATTAAGGCTGGCCAGACGGTTCAAATTTCACCAGATTTCTGCTGAACCAGCCAAAAAAATCTGGGCCCTGGGAGCAGCAGGTGGATTTTTTAAAGTGCAACTATACTGACCTCCTCTCCAGCCATGCAGTCTCCAGGAGCTCCCAGCCGCCTATGGAAATCTTCTTCCGATCCATCCTGCAACGACAGCAAGGAGGAGATGTTCAGTGTAAGCTCCAAATCATGACACTTACAGGGCTGAGGACTCTCTATGCACCTCTATGTGACAGCACTGCATGCTGGAGCAGTCAACCATTGAGCACCGGTGCTGTCACATGGTAGAGTCACCCCCCCACTTTATAACTGGATATAAGAAACTTGAGGGGGGTGAAGGTATGGGTGGCTATATACCGCAAGAATTCAGGACCATTCTACAGGAATTTGGACAAAATTCAAGCTGTGGTTGGCCCTGCAAGCAGCACCTGGCTTGACAAGTGGCTTTAAAAATGGAGACTTATCAGCCGAACAATGACTGCATCCTATCAGGTGGGCGCTATCAGATGCAGTCACTGTTCAGAAGAGCCATTGTTCTTCTGTAGTTGTGGGTGAAGGGCCTTGGACCTCATTCACACAAGGTATTCTAATGCGTCTGCCTGTAGAGGGCAGTGTTTACCTGCATGGGGGGGATGCACAGGTGTTCTGTGCATTGCTGTTGCAGGTAGTCCCATTGACGTCATTTGGGATGCAGTGGTGACACAGACACAGCTACTTCTCCCAATCTGACATTTGTTGGAGTGCACGGCTGTGAATGGATACCGTGTGCGTTTGGCGCTGTGTACTGGCACCCTCAGATTGGGAACCGCGTTTATGCGTGTGCAGTCACTGCATCCCAATTGACATAAATGGGACTGCCTTCAAGAGGATGCATGGAACATTTGTGCATCACTGTGCTGGTAAACGCTAGGGCGCGCTGGTAAACGCTAGGGCACGCTTTAGTCCATTCCCCTGTGTGAATGAAGCCTTAGTGGGTTGGGGTGCAATCCAAAATGATTGCAATGCATGTTATGTGCAACACGGACGTGTGAATCTGGCCCCCGTTCACATTGACTGCAACTTCATCTGAATGTTCCCGATTTCAAAGCCGCATGTCAGTGCGACTTGGAAAACATTTGTGCAGCTTAATGCACAGATGTCTATGCAAGTCGTACCCAAAATCACCAAAAGTAGTGCAGGAAGTACTGTTTTAAATTGGTGTGGCGCCCGTCCCATATTTCCTGGAAATCGTAAAGTGCGTTGTTGATACAGAAATCTGGTGGTAGTGCGACAAATAGCGGTTTAGTGTACGTGCCAGTACAGTGTGTATTAACCCCATTCATGAAAAGGCTGTTTTATGCTATTCAGAACTGCGCTACATTAAGACCCCTTTCACACTGAGCGTTTTTCAGGCGCTTTAACGTAAAAAAAAAAAAACACCTGAAAGACGCTGCATCTGCAATCCCAATGTGAAAGCCCGAGTGCTTTCACACTAATGCGCCTGAAAAACGCCACAGTGTGTAAGGGGTCTTGGCGTTAAAAAAAAAAAAAAAAAAAAAAGCGCCTGAAAAAAGCCTCATCTGCAATCCCAATGTGAAAGCCTGAGTGCTTTCGCACTGAGGCGCTGCGCTGGCAGGGCGTCAAAAGTCCTGCAAGCAGCGCTTTTGGAGCATTGAATACACCGCTCAGCTCCCCTTCCCATTGAGGTGCTTTTTTTTTTTTTTTTTTTAAGCCAAAGCGCCTGAAAACTTCCCCAGTGTGACAGGGGTCTTGGCGGAGCTTTACTAGCGTTTTTCGGGCGCTGGCAGTGTGAAAAGGCTCTGAAAGCAATCTGCAACATTGGGATTGCAGATGAGGCTTCTTTCAGGCGCTTTACTTATATCTATCTCACAAATTAGAGCTTTCTTTCGTGGTATTTAATCACCACTGGGTTTTTAACTTTTTGCAAAATAAACAAAATACTGACTCTTTTGAGGGGGGGGGGGGATTTATTTTGGCTAAAAAGGTATGTTGCAGGAAAAATTATTCCATTAAGTATATATTGATTGGTTTGTCTGACAGTTGGTGTCTACAAACTGTGTGTGTGTGTTGCTACTAATGGCTGAGATCAGCGATTAATAATGGGACTGCGGTGGGGAACTGACTTGCATCACCAGTGACACTAATGCAGTAATCAGTAGGATGGGGGTTAACATCTAGGGCGATCAAAGGGTTAAATATGTACCTAACTACGTGCTGTCCTAAGGCTCTTGTGTTTTTGGGGGTTTTTTTTTGCTTGGAAAGAAAAACCACAACCCCCTGTCAGTAAACAGTGCACTATTATTGTTTACAATCGCAGAGCTCTGTTTCGTGAATGACTGAGCCGATCAGCGTGTCCCGGTGCCCAATCATTGGCCGAGACCTGCTAATCGGCTTGTGCTGTGACCAATCCCAGCATAGGCTGGCGGGCGCGTGGATCACGTACTAGGTACATGATCCAGCACAGAGGCGATTTTTCTGCAGTACGTTATTATTATTATTATTATTATTATTATTATTATTATTATTATTATTATTATTATTATTTTTTCTCCTATAAGCCTAGGTTCACACAAGTGTGGGTTTGAAATCATGTGCGTTCACACACACAATTTCAAACCCACCCTTGTGTTCACACACACATTCACACAATTTCAAACCCGCATTTCAGTCTGACTTCAGGGGGGGGGGGATTTGAGACATCATGCACTGACGTTTATTGAAATCGCCTCCAAAGTCGCCAAAAGTACAGAAACTACTTTTGGGAATCGGTGCAGTGTCGCACCGATTCAAACAGTGCCGATGCTGGCAATGGGCTTCGCTTTGGCATGCGACTTGACATGTCAAATCGGCCCAATGTGAACGTAGGCGAAGGATGGCATGGGGTGTGGCCTATGCCTGCATACTTTTGCTAATAGGTGTCCCTCATTCCAAACTCAAAGTTTTGAGGTATGGGGGCGCATTGGTGTTTAATGCAGGCAGTCCCATTCATGGGGGGGGGGGGGTGAAATGGCAGCTGCATGGACACAGCTGCTGCTCCCAGTTCAACAGCCATGTGGGTGCGCTGTCCATATGCAGACAGTGTGCATTTCATATTGGTAACGGCTATCGGTGCAGGAACCACATCCCATTTGAAATACCTGGGATTACCCACATGGGATTGTGCAGGACACCTGTGTATCCCATGTGGGTGAACGGGGCCCTTGCCAGGGTTGTCCGCTGTAGTGTGAATGATAGACATGTGCAATTTGTTTAGTTTCTAATTCGTTTAACGGAAATTTGGAAATTCTGCATTTCCGAATTTTAGGACTTCCGAAAATTTTGAATTTAAGAATTTTCGGGTTTCCAAATTTTTCATTTTCGAAAATTTGGAAAAATTAATTTTTGCAATTAAAATTCGAAAATCTAAAATTCGAAAATGGTAAATTTCTGAATTTTTTGAAATTCCTTAAATTCGTTTTTTGTTTCAGTCTTTCCAAAAAAAAAAAAAATTTTTTGCTTTTTCGGAAATCCGAAAATTCAGAATTCCAAATTTTCAAAATTCTGAATTTTCTGAATTTCCAAAAAAATTAAAAAACGAAAATGACAAACGAAGAAAACAATTTTTTTTGGCAGTGCACATGTCTAGTGAATGAGGCCTCAGGCAGAGAAGCTGGTAATAGAAATGCATCGAATCTCAGTTATAGAGGAACCTAAAAACAAATTTTGGCGCATTATTGGCTTAGACGTGACACAATCAACAATTTAGCCCAGTGTGGAAGCGGTCTAATTCCCAATATGGCGGTATTTCATTATGAATATGTTGTAACCATAGAGACACGGGCTTCATTCACACTGGTGTTGTGGCCTGTGTTCTGTGACTGGACCATAAGTTGGTGACCCGCGCCACCAGGTGTTGTGTGCAGTCAGTCAATGGAAGCCGGTGTTCCATCAGAATTGGTAACGGAATGACGTTCCGTTGCCGCCATCTTGCTACACCCCACACTCCTCCATAACAAGGATACACCGAAAAGGGGCGAGCGGACATCTTGTTACACCACTGGAGTTTTGCACTTCAGTTATTTTTAACAGGAAAGGGAGCATATATGCTTAAATACAGTATTTGGAAATCTGATGGCCTGTTTACATGTTGAATTTAAAAATCAGCGGTGTTCTGTGACATTTAGTGTAGCGTCTGGTTACTTTCCAGAACCGGTGCTATGTTAAATTTAGTTGACTCTGACCATGTTGATTTGTTCAAATTTGGGCCTCTGGGGTACTGATCTCACCCCGGGTCAGCAGGTGGCAGCAGTGGAGTCAATGATTGGGTGCTCTTGCCCAGCAGCCTATCAGGAGGGTTTGGTGCGCGTGGAACTCAAGGATCCTGGCTTCGGGACCACGTTGGCCCGGAGCAATTGATCTGCCGCTTGGGGACTCAGTAATTGACTGGATCCCACCGAAGAAGGTCCTGGGCCATCCGTCCAGTTGGAGGAGGCCATACGGTGGAGAGTCTGCCTGAGGAGTACCAACCAAGGCTGGTGTTCCGATAGGGGCCTGACTATACCTGCGTATAGTGCATGGATATGCAATTAGCTGACCTCCAGCTGTTGCAAAACTACAAGTCCTATCATGCCTCTGGGTGTCATGCTTGTGGCTGTCAGTCTTGCTATGCCTCATGGGACTTGTAGTTCTGCAACAGCTGGAGGTCCGCTAATTGCATATCCCTGGTATAGTGATTGGTTTGCGCAAAAGTTATAGTGGCTACAAAATAGGGGAAAGAATTCTGACTTTTTTTTATTTATTTTTTTTACTAGTAATACGGCGATCTGCAAATTTTGTCAGGACTTCGATATTATGGCGGGCACATCGGACACTTTTGACACATTTTTGGGACCATTCACATTAATACAGCGAACATCGCTATAAAAACACACTTACTGTATAAATGTGACAGGAAAGGGAAGGGGGTTAATACTAGGGGGCGAGGAAGGGGGTTAAATGCGGATCCTGGGAGTGATTCTTTCTGTGGGGGAGGGGACTGACTGGGGGAGGTGACCGATGCTGTGTCCCTATGTACAAGGGACACAGCATCTGTCTCCTCTCCCTGACAGGACGTAGAGCTCTGTGTTTACACACAGAGCTCCACATCCCTGTTCTGAAACTGCCGATTCGCGGGTACCTGGCGGACATCGAGGCCGCGAGGCACGCGCATCGGTGACGCGCCCCCCAGTGGCCGGAGGACCCGAGGCCGTAAAAAGACGGCCTCCCGGATTTATAGAGCCACCTGGAGGCCGTCTTTTTACTATGGCCCGGGTCTGTAGTAGTTAAAATGTAACATCTAAACAGTCCTTCGGATTTCTAAATACTGCATTTAAACATTTATGATCCGTATCCTGTTAAAAAAAAAAAAAAAAAAAAAAAAAGGTGAAACTCCAGTGGGTGTAACAAGATGTCCGCTTGCCCCCTTCTCGGTGTATCATTACTATGGAGAAGTGTGGGGGTGTAGCACGATGGTGGCAACGGAACGTAATTTCCTTTGCCAATTCTGACGGAACAACGGCATTTACACTTTAGCAGGGCGTATTCCTGGTGACTTTGAGGGCCGGTTCACACCTCATGCAGTTCAGTGCGTGTGTGTTTTTGTTTTGGTTTTTGTTTTGTGTTTGAGGCCGAGAAAACAAAACGCATGGAAAGTGGGTTATATGGGTTTTCAATGGCATAGTTCACATCAATGCTTACAGTTCCAGAAATAAAAGTAGGACATGCTGCATTTTTCCTGGACTGTACTAGAATGCTGTAAAATGCACAGGAACGCAGATGTCCTTATTTAAGGTGAAGAAAAAAGGGGGGGGGGGGGATAAACTGGACTGCACCAAAAAATGCACTGGAACACACATTAGAAACGCAGTCCACATGCGTTACAGATGCTTTTCTGCATGCTTGATTTTGGTGCTTTCCAGTTCACCCCAAAAACAAGTATATAACATTACATCCAGTATACCTCAAACATGTACAGTATGCTGTTTTTTTTTGGGGGGGGGGGGGGGGGGTGTACATACGGTATTATCTGTATTTTCCTTCCAGGTACTTACTCCCGCGGCACTGGGCGTTCCTGTGCAGTGCCGCAATGTCATCTGGGACTTCGCCCATATGATTGATGTGCCTGAGGAAAAACTCCCACCGGCGGATAAGGCGCGTCATGATTTTCCGAAAATAGCCGAACTGCGAGTCGGGTCTATACGGCGCTGTATAGAGCCGACTCGGAGTTCGGCTATTTTCGGAAAGTCATGACGCGCCCTATCTGCCGGTGGGAGTTTTTCTCAGGCACGTCAATCATATGGGCGAAGTCCCAGATGACATTGCGGCACTGCACAGGAACGCCCAGTGCCGCGGGAGTGAGTACCCGGAAGCCGGGAGGAAAATACCGATAATACCGTATGTACAAACCCCCCCCCCCCCCAAAAAAAAACGGCATACTGTACATGTTTGAGGTATACTGAATGTAATGTTATATACTTGTTGTTTTGGGTGAACCTCCGCTTTAAGTGTAAAAAACACATTTACAGTAGTTTCTATGGGATCAAAAACGCCTGAATATGCTAAAAAAACATGTCATACTTGCCACCTCTGTGCTTTTGGTATTGCACAGTGGCCCTGATCCTCCTCTTCTTCTGGGGTCCCTCAGCAGCGCTCCTGGCTCCTTCTCAAGTGCCCTGTTGGAGAGCCGCTCTCCCTCGGGGGGGGGGGGGGGGGGGGGTTTGGTGTGGGCGTGTCTATTGACACAGACAGCAGGACTCGGGGCCCCTCCCCCGGCTACCGCCTCATTGGATTTGGCTGCACTGCTATCAATCTCGTTTTGCACAGAGTGGCCCTGATCCTCGTCTTTTGGTGCCTCTCGGCGGCTGTCTTGGCTCCTCCCTGCATCAGCTAATCTCCCTGGGAAGCGCTTTGCCAAGGGGGTTGCTTTGCAGGCGCGCTCCCAGAATTTGCGTCTATGGACACGAATGCTGGACTCGGCCCCCACGTCATCGAATATGATTGACATCTGCGCTGCTATCAATCTATCCAATGAAGAGCTAAGACCGGGTCGAAATCCAGCATGTTCTCGACACGGGACTCGAGGGCTCAGGTATGTAAATGGGGGCGCCAGTAAGCATGAACCTTTACAACCCCTTTAACCAGTTGCCACCCGCCGTATAGCAAAATGACGGTGGAAAAGTGGTTGATATCCTGACTGGACGTGACCAAGATAACAGAGCCGGCGCTTAGCGTGGCAATCGGAGGTGCTGTGTCAGTCTGATCGTGGTATGGAGCCTCTGTCGGAGGCTTCTTACCACATGATCAGCTGTGGCCAATCACAGCTGATTGTCACGTGAATCAGGAAGTGTCGGTAAACGGCTTTCCTCGTTTCACGCTGACAGGGAGAGACTATCCGCGGCTCTTCCTGTTAGGGGGGGGGGGGGTCTGTGCTGATAATCAGAACAGCCCCCATCAAAAGGTGCCCATCGCCTGCCAGCCAGTCCTCTATATAAACGACTGTCAGTGCCCAAAAAAAAGGCATTAATGATAAAGCCCATCAGTAGCTCCTCATCAGTGCCCATCAGTGTTTTTGTCTTTTTTTTGTTTATAGCGTAAAAATTAAAAACCGCAGAGGTGATTAAATGCCACTGGAAGCAAATGATAAAAATGGCATATGGGTACAGGGTTGCATGACCGTGCGATTGTCATTCAAACTGTGGCAGCGCTGAAAATTGGCATGGACAGGAAGAGGGTGAAAGTGCCCAGTAGGCACTTGGTTAATCACTACTGGGTTTAATTTTTTTGCTGAATAAACAAGCTTCTGTTATAGAATTTTTGTCAACTGTAATTTTTCGGGGGCATTAATGATCAGTGTAAATGTCCCTTTCACGCTTGCTGGTTAACGGCTCTCCTCATGCTGTGACAGCGTGAATGAGGCTGGGTTCACACTGGTCCGACAAACGCTCCGACATTGGGAGCTCATGTAGCATGACGTGTGAAAATCAATGTTTCCCTATGAGAGCCGTCTTTACTGGTCTGACACAAAATTCTCCCTGTACTACTTTGATCCTACTTCAGCCCACTGAATATCATTGAAGTTGGATCAAAGTAGGAGCCTTGTCCTTACCATCCGACATTGTGATTACTGCAGCAGTAAAAGGAATTTATCTCATACTGGGATTGTTTTGATTGGTCAAAGAACAAGTCAGACTCTGACAAAGTCGTATCAAAGTAGTATCCTGTTCATGAAAGTCGGATGGATGTAGGACCGATGTCGCAGAGAAAAGTAGGACGAAAGTCATACTACTGTTGTGTAGTATAGCCTGAGGCTGGGTTCACACTACTACACTACTTTCATCCTACTTTGCTCTGTGTTCAATGTTTCCCTATGAGAGCGTCTTGTAGCGTCCTACACAAGTCGGTCCGACTTTGAAAATGCTCCCTGTACTACTTTTGGTCCTACATTGATCCTACTTCAGGCCCATTGAATATCATTGAAGTCGGACCAAAGTAGTATCCTGTTCATGAAAGTAGGATGGATGTAGGACCAATGTAGCAGAGCAAAGTAGGATGAAAGTAGTGTAGTAGTGTGAACCCAGCCTAAAGGAATGCAGATAACCGGAAAGTGTGTTCACATTGTGATTGGGCACAGCTGATCACATAGTAAAGGGCCGCTGTGATTGGCTCTTTACCCCGACCTGCGATCAGCTGTCTCTAAAGGACACAGCGGTCAGAGCGCGCCACAGCGGGCCCGGTTCCCGGCAGACATCAATAGACTCCCTCCCAGAACTGGATGATCGTGCTGTCATTCAGCTATTGCACGGTCGGCAAGTGGTTATATAGCATGTCGCTTTCAGCTGGTGGTACCTAATGCAGTTCTGTAGTTTGACCATTCATTAACTCAGGCTGTAAGGAGACGACCATCTCTGCTAGGCAGTTTGAGCGTAGATGGCGCCGGCTGGTCACTTGGGTCTTCCAGTGGACAGAGCGTGGGGGAAGGGGAGGACACGTCCTCTCAAGCTTATAATGGCACTTGAGCAGCTAGTCGGCTGGAGAGAAGTCTCTGGCAGTCTATGCCTTCAGTATATGAACGTGTGTGTGTGTGTGTTCTCACCAGCACACCTGTCTGGGAGGAGGCGCGTGCAGCGCGTTAATGAATGGTCAAACTACAGAACTGCATTAGGTACCACCAGCTGAAAGCGACATGCTATATAACCACTTGCCGACCGTGCAATAGCTGAATGACAACACGGTCATCCATGTTAGTGTGGGCAGCTCAGATAAGTATGGGCGTGCAGCCCATACTTCTCTGAGCTGCCCACACTAACATGCAGCCCACTCATAGACTACAGGCCTGCGCACTCCTCTGCCAATGAGGCCCAGCAATGTAATATAAAGGCTTCCTGTATTTATCACATTTATGTGTAGTAACAATGAAAGTGTTCGTTTTTTATAAAGTTTGGTAGAAGAAGGCTTCTGACTAGACACAATACTAGTTTATTACACGGCCCCCACTGACTGTCCTCCGAGCACAACTAACTCGGCCTCTCCATTCCCCTCATGAGGCCTGTGCTGGAATGGGACACAGCTCCCAGCATCCTCCGCGCTCACTGGACGGTAAGGAGGGAAAGCTTTGGATAGGCTGAAACTTTTGCAGGGACCAGTGTTGGGGGGTGTGGCTGGGGAGAGGGGCGGGACTACGGAGGGGCTCACCATCTGCCCTGCTTACAAACATCTAAGTTGTGCGGAGCACGAGGTGGGCGCGGGATCATTAGAGCACCTGTGTGCTGGCAGAGGAGAGCCCACCATGCCGTCCAATCTGCTCAGCCCCTTCCCCGAGCTGGACACCGACCTGGCCATGGTGAGGAGCGGGACGGAGTATGGAGGGAAGTTTGTGTGCAGAACTGAGCGGAGGGGCGTGTGCGGCAGTGTATGGCTGTGTGCGGGGACGGCTCCTAGCTGTATGTATGGCCCGCTGTCTTCTGTACATGGGGAGTGCGCTCTACACATGTCTCATTAGGACTCTGCATGATTTTTTATAAGGGGGGGTGTCTCATTAGGACTCTGCATGGGTTTTAGATAGAGGGGGCTGTCTTTAGGACTGGGCATGTTTTTTTATAAGGGGGCTGTCATTAGGACTGTGCATGGGTTTTATATAAGGGGGGGGGGGTGTCTTATTGGGACTGTGCATAGGTTTTAGAGAGAGGGGGGTGTCTTATTAGGACTGCATGTTTTTTTTTATAAGGGGGGTGGTCTTAGGGCTGTGCATGTTTTTTTTTATAAGGGGGGGGGGGTGTCATTAGGACTGTGCATGGATTTATAGGGGGGGGGTGTCACCAGGACTGTATGATTTTCAAATGGGGGGGGGGGGGCTTGGGACTGTATGCATGGCTTTAATGGGGTATCTCATTGGGACTGTATGCGTGGCTTTCTAAGGGGGGGGGGGGGGTCTCATTAGGCCTGGGCATCCATGGTTGCCTTATAGGGGGGCCTCATTAGGAACATGCATGGTTTTCTAAGGGGGGGGGTCTTATTAGCACTGAACAGCTTTCTTACAGGGGGTGTCTAATTGGGACTGTGCATGCATTGCTTTCTTGCATGGGGGTGACGGTAGGACTGTGCATCCATTGCTTTTTTTTATAGGGGGGTCACCATTAGGATAATGCATGGTTTTCTAAAGGAGGGGGTGGTCTAACATTGCTTTTATAAAGGACTGTGCATTTAAGACTTTATTAAAGGGGGTGTCTCATTGGCACCGTGTGTGTGTGTGTGTGTGGCTTTCAAATGGACAGTCATGTAAAGTCTACCTGCATAGCTCCTGCCAGCTCATCTTTCAATCCTGGGGGAGTCTGGCGGGTTCTCTCATTGGCACTGGGCATGCATAGCTCTGCAAGCATCTGTCTTCTAATCCTGGAGTTGTGATTCTCTGGGGGGCTGTCTGGGATTTGTGGGTGTATGGATTTCACAACCTTTCTATGTCTATAGATCAGTGGTCATCAACCCTGTCCTCAGGCCCCCCTAACAGGCCAGGTTTGCAAGATAACTGAAATACATGACAGGTGATATCATTTGCTGCTCAGTGATTGTAGTCTGCATCTCCCCAAGGCAATACATAAAACCTGGCCTGTTAGTGGGCCCTGAGGACAGGGTTGATGACCACTGCTATAGAGGCATCGCTCTTATAAACCTGGAGGCACCTCCCCTCTTTGGGACAGTGGGTGCATGTAGATGATTGGCTGGCTGTATAAATGAGAAAGATTGGTATGTGTTGCTGCAGAAAGTTCCTTCTAGATTTTCTTGAGGCCCTGCAGTCTGTGTAGTCATGAGAATCTGCATGAGTGCATCCATTGTAATGGCCAGTTCTGTATAGTGCGGTCTTCTATAGTTCTCATTGTCGTGAGAAGTGTACTTCAGAGGAACATTGCTCTGCAGGAGTGCTGCAGAGTATCATGATGGGTTGTGGCCCCGTGTATGCATGCCTTGTAGAGATGACCCCTTAGTGTGGATGTATGTAGCCCTCTGTGTTTATGCCCCATAGAGGGGACTCCATATCATTGTGGAAGCATTCAGTTCTGTACAGCTGGCTTTAGATCATTTTGTAGTAAGTCTGAAAAGCCCCTTGGGATAGGAAAGAGTTGATCGGTCTTTAAAGCGGAGGTTCACCGCTAAATTGCTATTTTTACCCTTAGATTGAGGCTCATTTAGTCTAGGGGAATCGGCTAGTTGTTTTAAAATCGAAGCTGTACTTACCTTTTTAGAGTGATCTTCTCCGCCACTTCCGGGTATGGGCTGCAGGACTGGGCGTTCCTTCTTGATTGACAGGCTTCCGACAGTCGCATCCATCACGTCACAATTTTCCGAAAGTAGCCGAACGTCGGTGCGCAGTATAGAGCCGCACCGACGTTCGGCTACTCGTGACGCGATGGATGCAACCGTCGGATTCCTGTCAATCAAGAAGGAACGCCCAGTCCCGCAGCCCATACCCGGAAGTGGTGGAGAAGATCGCCCTCTACAACGGTAAGTACAGCTCGGATTTTAAAACGACTAGCCGATTCCCCTAGACTAAATGAGCATCCATCTAAGGGTAAAAAAACATTTATGGGAGAACCCCCTCTTTAAGTCAGATTTATATTAATCTGCTTGGTTAAAAAAAATAAAGGCAGCAATGCAACTTCACTTGAGCTGATATGTCACTTTATTGCCATTGATTTCTGTGCAGATCCTGTCTGTTGGGACAACTCCAGCATGAATCCTCAACTTGTGACACATCTGGCGCAATATCTACCCAGAGCAATGTCTTAAATTATATCTTTTGCTTTTGGCAAGTCCACCTGCCAATTTAGGGCGATGTTCCATCGATATGTGCCCTCCGTCAAGTGCCCGTGCATGATTTCCCGATCAGCTAGAGTGACGTGACCATGGCGCATGCGCACATCACAGGGGGCATTTTTTGACGGGAGAGGGAATTTCACGGACACAATTGAAAGCTATTCAGAGCGGATGGGGGACACCGTAGTTTGTTACATTATGCCTCGCTGTTGCGGGATGGGTTTTGTCTGTGTTGCAATAGGCGCTGATCAAGACGCTAAAGCCGCCGTGCAACACTGACACAAGGCAACCTTAAAGCAGGGGTTCACCCTTAGAGGGCACTTTTCCCCCTTAGATTCCTGCTCGTTTTCTCTAGGGGAATCGGCTATTTATTTTAAAATATGTGCAGTACTTACCCGTTTACGAGACGCATCCTCTCCGTCGCTTCCGGGTATGGGCTTCGGGAATGGGCGTTCCTTCTTGATTGACAGTCTTCCGAGAGGCTTCCGACGGTCGCATCCATCGCGTCACGATTTTCCGAAAGAAGCCGAACGTCGGTGCGCAGGCGCAGTATAGAGCCGCACCGACGTTCGGCTTCTTTCGGCTACGAGTGACGCGATGGATGCGACCGTCGGAAGGCTGTCAATCAAGAAGGAACGCCCGCTCCCGAAGACCCATACCCGGAAGCGACGGAAGAAGATGCAGCTCGAAAACGGGTAAGTACTGCTCATAAGTACTGCTCATATTTTAATACAAATGGCCGATTCCCCTAGACCGAACGAGCAGGAAGCTGTGTTCCATCAGCTCTGAATAGCTTTTAATGGTATCCGTGACATTCTCTCTCCCGTCAAAAAATGCCTCCTCTGATGTGAACATGCGCCGTGCCACTCCAGCTGATCGCCAAATCGGCTGGAGTGCGGCTCCGTCCTGCGCATGCACGGGCACCTTTTGATGTGGGTGATGGCTCTTTCCCATTGAGGCCCGGTTTACATTGATGCGACAATCACTCCCGACTTTGGAGCACTTGTCGCATCAGAAATCAGACCCCATTCTGTGCAATGGAACACTTCTAATCATGACTTGAGTCGCTCAGACTTGGTAAAAGGTTCCTGCATTACTTTTGGTATGACTTTTATATTGACCTGTTAAAGTTGCATTCATATTTCTAAAAAAAATCCACATTTTTGCCTTTTTTTTTTTTTTTTTTTGTTACAAAACCCAGGCCCCTGCGTTCACTATATCTTGTCTCACACAGAAAATGGAAATTCAACTATTAGTAAATATAAACTGATAAATACTCTTCTTGGCATATAGCAGTCTTATGACTTCTATTCGTGTCCCATTGAGCACCGTTAAAGCGGCGGTTCACCCAAAAAAAAAAAAAAATTTAAATTGCATCTAGCAGAGCCAGCATACTAAGGACATTACATTTCGGCAGTTTTTTTTTTTTTTTTTTTTTTTTTTCTCGGTACATACCTTTTTTATATCCTGATGTTGTCCAGGGCTTCCGGGTTCCGATGACTGTGGGACTGGGCGTTTCTATCCCTCCGTTCGATGATTGACGTCTTGTGAAACAGGTGACCTGTCGCACAACGCGCGTCACCAGACGTCGGGAAAGAGCCTAGCTGCGAGTCGGCACTATAGGGCGCCTGCGCAGTCAGCTCTACACGGCAGGCGCCGTATAGTGCCGACTCTTGGCTCGGGTATTTCCGGAAATCTGGTGACACGCGTTGTGTGACAGGTCACCTGTTTCACAAGACGTCAATCATCGAACGGAATGATGGGAACACCCAGTCCCGTAGTCATCGGAACTCTGAGGCTGGGATAGAACGCCCAGTCCCGGAGTCGTCGGAACGCGGAAGCCCTGGACAAAATCCGGATATAAAGGTAAGTACAGAGCAAAAAAAAAACTGCCAAAATGAAATGTCCTTACTATTGTACTTTTAATGTAAAAAAAAAAAACGTTTTTAGGGTGAACCTCCACTTTAAAAGCTTGTAGGAGGAGTTTTCATTTTACACTGATTGTCCTATGCGGCTGCAGAACCCCTGACCATCTGTATGAACAGGGCTGATTGGCCCTGTATTCATCACATGCATTCTCCCAAGAAAAAAAAAAACTCTCTAGCATTAGACCCCATTCACACCTAGGCGTTTTTACGCCTGTAGCGCTACGCCGCTGCCGCCAGAGGGCTGAAATCAGATGTCCCTCTATGGAGATGGTTCACATCTCCACGCCTGTCGCCTGCCGCGTGAAAAAAGGTCCCGGACCTTTTTTTCAGGCGTCTTCGAGCGTTCCGCTAGGAGATGGGAATCATCTCCATAGAGGGGGTCATCTTGGGGCACATCTAGGCGGACAATACCGGCGTTTTGTCGCCGCAAATCGCGGTACAAAACGCCGCTATTTTTACCGCGATTTGCAGCGACAAAACGCCGCGATTTCGTCCGTCTAGATGTGAATGCAGCCTAACACACCAAACCTGAGCATGTTTAGCCTTTGAACTGTGAAAGAAGGGGAGGGTCAGAAAAGACAAAAGGATCAAACTGCCTTTTTACACAATGCGTTATATTAACTACTTTGATTCCACAGTGAGTATAACAAGCATGCTAGACTGATTTTACTGTTGTGGGTTTAGTAACACTTCAATGGCAGGAGTCTTTCATTGTCTACACCAAGGGTCAAAATGGCTGATGGGTTCACTTTAAAGCAGAACTTCACTTTCTCAAGCAACATTGACTATTTTTAATCCTCTTGCTGCTAGGGAGGAGCAGAGAATGGGAAGCTCAGCAGTGTGATGCTCCTTTTTGTATTTCAGCAGACACGTAGGTAACACAGCTGCAAAACCACAGCAATGAATAGTGGTGTGAACATTCTAGAAAGGCGTGTGACATGGCAGCAAGAATTGACATGTAAAATGGTACATATGTAGCAGTTTGGAGTTTGACTTCAGGTATCGGCAGATCATGGATGATGAATGTAAAAGCCATAATAAGAATCGCCTTCACGTAAAAACAGATTATGAAGATAACGGTTTCCAAAGCGAGCAAAGTCCTTTCTTGTATTAAGAGAGGGATGGACTCCAGAGACAGAGATATATAATTTTGCCCCTGTACAAATCATTAGTAAGACCTCATCTGGAATATGCAGTTCAGTTTTGGGCACCAGTTCTCAAAAAGGATATCGGAGAACTGGAGAAAGTGCAGAGAAGGGCAACCAAACTGATAAGAGGCATGGAGGAGCTCAGCTATGAGGAAAGATTAGAGGAACTGAATTTATTCACTCTTGAGAAGAGGAGAATTAGGGGGGATATGATGAACATGTACAAATATATAAGGGGTCCATACAGTGGACTTGGTGTTGAGTTATTCACTTTACGGTCAACATTGAGGACAAGGGGGCACTCTTTACGTCTAGAGGAAAAGATTTCACCTCCAAATACGGAAAGGTTTTTTCACAGTAAGAGCTGTGAAAATGTGGAACAGACTCCCTCCAGAGGTGGTTCTGGCCAGCTCAGTAGATTGCTTTAAGAAAGGCCTGGATACTTTCCTAAATGTACATAAAATAACTGAGTACTAAGATTTGTAGGTAAAGTTGACCCAGGGAAAATCCTCTCGGGGGATCAGGAAGGAATTTTTTTTTCCCCTGCTGTAGCAAATTGGATCATGCTCTGCTGTTTTTTTTGCCTTCCTCTGGATCAACTGTGGGTGAATGGGATTGTACTGTTTTTTATTTTGTTTGTTTTTTGTGGTTGAACTGGATGGACTTGTGTCTTTTTTCAACCTGACTAACTATGTTACTATGTAACCCTGTTTTTTGCTTAGTGGCCCCTAACATGATTTTTTTTTTCTACTTCATTCCACAGGATTTTGTGTCCCTGTTTTCTGGGATCAGTCTTAAAAGTGGTGGGGAGGAACTGCCCACCACATACTCCTCCTGTCCAATCAACCTCAATGACAACACAAATGGCAATGAATTTTCAATTGACTCTACTGCTTGGCCACTGCAAACTCCATGGAGTCGGGAGACCGACCTGCCTTCATCAAACTCTCTGCGTCACATCCCTTTCCAAGCTGACCGCTCTGTGAGCATGATCGAGGAGAGCAAGAAGTCGTCCTTGGCAGGGGCTAGAACCGCTGCTTCCACACGCTACAAGACGGAGCTCTGTCGCACGTTCCACGAGAGCGGCTCCTGCAAGTATGGCTCCAAGTGTCAGTTTGCACATGGAACAGCAGAGCTCAGAGGGCTGAACCGTCATCCCAAGTACAAGACAGAGCTGTGCAGGACTTATCACACAATTGGCTTCTGTCCATACGGTTCCCGGTGTCACTTTATCCATAATGCTGAGGAGCAGAGGTTCAACAGTGCCAGCAAAGGACAAAGACCACCTCTTTTGAGACACAGCGTCAGTTGCTCAGGCATCCCTTCATCGTCCTCTTCATCTTCCTCCTCTTCACTCTCCTTATTCTCCGCTTCCATGGCCTCTTCCCTCACCTCCCTGTCTCCCTTTTCTCCATCCAGCCCAGTGACACCGATATCCAATCCCTTTGCCAGTGTTGGTCCTTTATCTCCAACATCTTCTCCTCTTACACTGAACCTGCCGTTTTTTGCATCAATGTCCCCTCCACGACCAGACATGGTGTCTGGTGGCCTGCAGCTACAGCTCTCTCCCTGGAGGAAAGGTGACCCTAAGGGAGAGGAGAGATGGGAATCCTTGTCTCGCCCAGAGACTGAAGAAGAAACTGCAGGAAACTCGCAGGAAGCCAAGCGTCTCCCCATCTTCAGCTTTCTTTCAGACTAATGCCTTGTCAACCACTCGGGCCGACCCAAAAGACGTGTAGTCAGTTACTGGAAATTGACTGCACATAGGCGTTGAGTATTAAAATCGGGAGCAGACTTTTTTTTTTTTTTCTAAACTGATTTAGTGTATCGAAAATATAATGTGTAGCTGTGATTTAACTAAGACCAGGGTCCTTTTATAACTTTAAAAGCTGAGTCTTTAGTCTGATTCCAGCTTTTGATAATTGGAGGGGAGGGGGGGGGGGTGAGAATGGGTTCCTTTCTATACATTGACTGTAGTAAAAGGAGGAAGTGATGTTGCATCTTTGTTGTAGTCAAAGGGTTCATACTTCAGGTTTTAGCCACGTGCCTTCATGCCATAAATTATAGCAGTTGGACCCTGCACAATTGTGTGTACCCAGATTGTATACTCCGTTGGAGATGTTGGCATCTTTTGTAGGTAGTTTCCCTATCAGTGCCTGTAAGATTTACTTTTAATCTGCTGCTTAAATTATTATTATTTTTTTTTGTTCTGTGCAGTAGGACCTGTTGTGTTAACTTTAGGTCTTAACTGCTGCCCAGCAGTGCATTTCATTCTGACTTTATAAACCGGAGCTTTGAGATTCATGTGGCTTTTCTAATGTAGGTGATTGCTACTGGACGATTCCTAGGCAGGCAGTCTGCAGATCCTGCTGGGTTGCGTATTTGAATGGGAATTCCCTTGTGCTCCAACTTTCTTAATCATTGACTTTTTTCGACCCAATGCATATTCTGTAAGGTAAAACCAAAGTCAGAAGAAAGACCTCACCTGCTTTAGTAAGTGACTTTAATCATGAGTTTGCTACCAAAATCGGAGCCCACAAGCGTTCCCATATAACAAATATCTCTCCTAAGGCAAGTAGTGCCTGCTCTTTTTCTGACTCCCTCTTGTAGAACGGAGTCAAATTGCATATACCAGTCTAAAATCACCTGATGACTCCTACATTCTGTATCCATAGCTCTGGGAGAGGAGGCAATTTAGCCCAAAAGGGTTGTTTTTATACAAATTCTCTTAGCTCCAGTTTATAAATTGGCCTTTCTTACTATATTTATGATGGTTGCCTTAACCTGTGTTTGACCAGCAAGGTTGTTGTTTGTTTTTTTAGTACACAGGACCCCTGAGAGCCGGTTTACACACAGGCGGCACGACTTTGGGGGCAACTCGGCAAGGCGACTTGAGAGGCAACTTGCAAAATGACTTCTGTATTGAAGTCAATGCAAGTCGCCCCCAAAGTCGTACAGGAACCTTTTTCTAAGTCGGAGCGACTTGCGTCACTCCTATTAGAAAGGTTCCATTGACTACTGCGGACCGCGACTTGTCAGGCGGCTGAGTCGCCTGACGGGTCGCCCCTGTGTGAACCGGCTCTGAGGGTTATCCTTGTCCCAATTGTATTTTAAAACTGAACTTCCAAAGACAGTAAAAACCCTCTCTTGCATTAGGACTGTCCCATGCTGCAAGGGTTAAACCCTGGCTTGGATGAAGGATCAGAAAAAGCAGTTTCACTTACCTGATTCTCTTCTCCCACAGGCTCCTCTGTGGTGTAAGACCAGTTTTTCTATCTTATGTCCTCTTGGTGTCAAGTTCAATGCAGAACCCATAGCTATGCTTTCATCAGGAGTATGATGAACAGTAAATTGCCTGAGTGTAGGGGAGTAGAGGATGATGGAGGATCAGGTAAGTTAAAGTACTTTGTTGCCTCCTAGCCCTAGATGGACATTTGACCCTTGCAGTAAAGGCAGTCCCACTGCAAAGGGGAGTGTTTTTTTTTTTTTTTTTCTTCTTCCTCTTGAGCATGGCCTTTAAATTCTTGGCAATGCCAAGTGCAGTAGCCATTTTTTTTTATTTTTTTTGTATTGGCTGCTTTTGGGTTACTGTACGTGACACTTCCCATCTTGTTGATCAAGTCCCGCTTCTCTAGAAGGGTTTGTAACAGGCGGAATGTTGTGTTCTCTATGAAAGCACATAGTATTGCTGTATGCTGGGAATCTATAAAACTATTCTTTAGTAAGCATGTATCCTCTGGTGCTGTATTTTTAATTTGTCAGTCCAGAGAGGTCTTCTCTTTTAGTGTTTAAAAGCTGAATTTCAGTAGTTCTGCGGTTAACCAAAAAAATGTTTTTAATCTGTTTTATTATTGCATAGTGTGTTTATGTGGGGTGTGGGTTTTCTCTTTTCTATCCTTCTCTTTTGCTGTGTTAATGGGTCATAATTGTTAGTAAAGTGTCTGAAGGATGAACAGGTTTGGTTGGCCTGATAAGGATTTGTCGTGATGAAGGCTGGGGAGCAGACCCAGACATCTTGGGTATTGTACCCCCTGCTGTTCCCTAAGATAATACCATTGCACAATACCAACAAGAGGCAGCCAGTTGGTGGCTTTACTTCCACGCAGATCTGTACCTGTCTTGGTTCTGTCTCAAACTCCTATTCTGAAGAAATATTAAAGCTATTGTACTGTCCTGTTTAGGATTATGGGAGGTGGGGCAGCAATGTGAATGGCTAAAGGGTATTTCTGGGTTTGGTGCGCCTAAAATCTTTTGTTTCTTAAACGAACCCACCCAAATTTCTAGTTTTTAAATATAAAGGGTTCTATTTAACAATACTGTGTATGTCTAATCGCTAAAAACACTAAAGTTGGGGCAACTGAAACAGTGCTTCCTTCAGACATTTTAATGCCTATAAGGTCTCTAGTGTCATTGCTAGGTTGTGTCCAAATCGGCTGCCTTCTTCTGTGACCGAATCTGTCACAGAAAATGGGAGAAGCATCCAGTAAAGGATGCCTTTCAACTGCTGTGCGCTGTCCTTCTTCTTCTTTTCTCTTTTTTTTTTATTTTTTGGGCAGCAATGTTCTCAAGGAGTCGGATTTGTGTTGGTTCCAATAGAGCTGGTGTACTGCTCGTAGGGCAGAAAATGGCAAATTCAACGTGAGGCTTGTCATGTAGGTATTCGTGTTGTGGTAGGTTCCCTTCATGACTGAGGACGGCTATAATGAACCTTGTCCCTTCAAGGGATAGCGTGTTCTGTTAGCTTTTATGGAGTGGGCCCTGTTACATGGCTAATCTACTGCAGGCATCTTTGAGCTTTTACATTTTAGGGTCTGGCTTTAGAGTTTGTACATGCTATAGATGGAGCTGCAGGTATCCGATACTTATTCAGTAACTGCTCTTTGCAACCAGCCACAGGTACAGCAATAAAATGTCGTTGTCTTGGGTTTACTGCACAGAGATCCATAACTGGTGAGGTGCTGTTGATCTTGACTTAAGCAGGGCTGTCCAATCTGCGGCCCAAGAGGATTGTGGCCCAGCGCTAAATTGTAAACTTATGTTTTTTGGGATGTTTTGTAAAAATGCATTCACCCTTGGCGAACACATGTGGCCAAAGAAGGTTTTGACAGTGTCCCTTTACTGAACTGTTTAAATTCCTCCACAAAGGGCAAAATTAGAACCCAAATATCTGAGCACCTTGAGGATTCGTTGAGAATTGCTACTACATCCATGGAACCAGATAGTGATGTGTCAAATATCACATTAGTTTTATGTTGCCCCTTTTTTTTCCCTGCAATGTCCCCGCTGGTGGTCACGTCCATCTTCACCCCCTCTTCCTTTACGGGGCTGTGGACCCTGTGACTGCCCGGAGTCACGCGATATCACTCCTGTGCATGAGCCGATGGTCACAGCACTGCCCTATAGAAACGGCACGATCATGCCCTTTCTTTAGTGCGCATGTGCCGATGATGTTGGTGTATATCAGGGATATGCAATTGGCGGACCTCCAGCTGTTGAACTACAAGTCCCATGAGGCATGGCAAGACTGACAGCCACAAGCATGACACCCAGAGGCATGATGGGACTTGTAGTTTTGCAGCAGCTGGAGGTCTGCTAATTGCATATCCCTGGCGTATATGATAAATATCTTCTGAACTGTGCAGGTTTAGGAGATGTTTCCAATACCTACAGGTAAACCTTATTATAGGTAGGTAAAAGTGGTGTGTAAGGGTTTACAACCTCTTTTAACGTGTGATCTGCTCGTCGGCTATCTTGTATTTTGTTTGGCCCAAGATATTCCTCTTCCAATGTGGCCCAGGAAGGTCGAAAGGTTGGACACCCCTGGCCTGCTTTAATATATTTTTTGCTTTTGAGTGTAGATACAGTTGACTATAGTTGGGACACACTGAAAGGGAACCGGTTGCTTAGCAGAACACTTGTGTCTGATGAAAGCTGCCGTTGTCTAGTTTGCTGAGCTCATTCTAGTTCCAAAGCGGCTTATTCAGTTTTGGTTCTTTTTCAATACGTGAGACTCCATCAAAACTGATGAAAGCCCAGGTATGGTTGTTTCCTTCCAAATTGAAGACCATTTTGTAACCCATTATTTTTAAAGGATAAGTTCACCTTTAGTTCACCCAAATATGCATTTGTTGGGGACCTGTAAAGAATTGCACCCCACGATCAACAGATCGTGGGTGAAATGCCAGGGCCCTGTAGACGGTCTGTTTGCCAGTACCTCCTATACATGCAAGCAGTTACACTTAACAGGAAACTCCATGCAGCTCTCGGACCTCGTGTGGTTTTTTTTTTTTTTTTTCCCCATGCAAAGAAACACTGAATAGATGACCCGGGTGGGCGTTTTTGTGACAGCTAGCTTGGGGGAAAGATCCTCTGCCCGCTGTCTGAGGGAGAGCAGGGGTTGCACCCTGAATATGGGTGAACCTGGTTACAAAAGGTGAACTTCTTTTTAAGGTTGACACATTTAGAAGTGGGCCTGTGAGTAGACGTGTCTGAAGGATGCATGTAAGAGGACATTAACCAATGTCCGCCATCTGTTCAATCATTTAGAGCCAGTATTCACTTCAGTGATGGCGACTGAGTTTAAGGCTATAGTTGCAGACCTTGGCATCACTCTAGCCATGTTTATTGGCCTTCATTCCTTGTACAGTTTTGAAATGGAGAATCAAATGCTGTTTTTTTCTGTGGCTCTTTAGGTCCAGAGTTGCTGACCAAAAAATGTAAAAGTATTAAAAGGGTTCTGTTTTTTGTTTTACACTTTTTATTTTAATTTTTCCCTCAAGAGTTAGTAAATTATAATTAAGCGTTAACATTTTTTTTTTATTATTTATATTTCTAGTGGTGGAAAACTGTTTGTAGTGTCATTCTAATTTATTTTTTATCTTCAGTTTGTAGGCATCAGTCTGTCAGCTTGTATGTAAGCTCAATGCGGATATCAACTATACCCAGTAGTTCATAGAAGAAAATAAATTATCAGAAAGTAGTTGTTTGTGAATTTAAAGCTAACCTGTGAGGGCAATGCTTTACCAAATGTCTTTATGAGGTAGCAGACCACAGAAGCTGTACAAAGGTCACCACATTTGTCCACCTTGAACCCTCTGAGATGCCTCCACTTTCTCATAGTGGAGATTGGTCAGGCCCCAACTCCTCCCATAGTGCTGTGCTCCTTGCCTGTCACATGGGGCGTCTGCCTAGGCAAACCCCAACTTATTTGATTAGCTTCTTCGGGAGCTGCGACAAGCAAAACCGTAAGCAGTAGGTTTGCGCTTAAGATATGGTATTGGCTATCTCCTACAGCAGGGATATGCAATTAGTGGACCTCCAGCTGTTGCAAAACTACAATTCCCATCATGCCTCTGACATCCACAAGCATGACACCCAGGGACAGTCTTGCTATGCCTCATGGGACGTGTAGTTCTGCAACAGCTGGGGGCCTGCTAATTGCATATGCCTGTCCTACAGCCTTAGTTAGTAAATTGACCCCCCCCCCCAAGATTTACTTTTTTATCCTGGCCGTACACAAGACCATTTAGCAACTTCTACTTTTAATTGCAAAACTATTAAATAGATTAGTAAAACCTTCTACCATAGAGAACACCTATACATTTAATTATTTAAACTAGCGGTAGTAGGTGGCCACGATCTGTTCAATGGTTCTTGTGATCAAAAGCTGGCTGGAAGGACTAGAATAATTTCCATGAATATGGGTTTGTCAGTATGATGGCTCATGGAGAAGCATATGTTCCCTGACTTTTCAAGTCCTGAGTCACACCTATGCATTTTTGGTGCATTTTGCAAATTTGCACTATAGTTCATTTACCATGGTTTCCTATGGGACGTGCTCTGTAGTGTAAATCTGCAAAATGCATTGAAAATGCACAGGTGTGAATCGGGCCTAAAGGAATCGTCCACTAAGAGAAATGTGGAGGCGAACACTGTTGCATTGTTCTGGTGAAAAACTAGTTGCTGGCTGTCATACTAATCGAGTAATTTTCAATACTTTGGCGTTGATGTACCAAGACCTGGAGAGTGCAAAACGTAGTGCAGCTGTGCCAATCGGCTTCTAATTGCAGCTTGTTTTATATGTAAACCTTGGTTTATATGCAGAGCTGCACCAGATTGTGCACTCTCCAGTTTTAGTAAATCAACCCATTTGAGACAAATTGGATAAGAAAAAGGCAGAAGTTGCTCTACATACCTGTTCAGGACAGTGGCTCGGAATATACTACAGCCCTATGACCAGAATGACAGCTAGTCGCCTACAGTTTTTAAGTGATGTGGCAGCCTCTATATTTTGGCACAAAACTGACCAGCTTTCACCCATGCTAAAAATTTGTTTTAATCGGTCGTTTAAAATTGCCTGTTGACTCCTGTATATTATGTCTGCAGGAACACTTCTTGATTCTGGGGTGTGCATGCATCACACACATAGGCTGAATCCTCAATACTTGTCTTTAATTTATTCTGTCTGTTTTTATTGGCTATTGGTATTATTTAAGGCACCTAAATGCTACTAATTTATAAAGGCTCCCAAGGCAGTGGTTATCCGCCCTCCAGCTACCCCAACAATGTAATATGTTTGAGTATATGTGAATAAATGTGGCAGTGGAACTCATCCCATTGATTTTATCGCTTTCCCAATACATTCGTATTCAAGGCATGCTGGAAATAACAGTCCTAGTTGCTTGTGTTCTCAACTGAACTGTCAAGTCTTCAAATGGCTGATATCGTAACTGATCACATGTGCAGCACCATACGGGAACTGCAGATCAAACTGAGGCTAAAATGGCAGTTTTTTTAGGGTGCAAAGATGAGGGTTTAGTTCCACTTTATGGTTTAAACCTGGGCCATTTCAACATATTTTCATTAAAGTGGAGG
Source organism: Rana temporaria (assembly GCF_905171775.1). Classification (NCBI taxonomy): domain Eukaryota; kingdom Metazoa; phylum Chordata; class Amphibia; order Anura; family Ranidae; genus Rana; species Rana temporaria. The sequence continues at coordinate 45,446,973 of NC_053497.1, read as the reverse complement.
TTCACCCAAAATTTTTATTTTTTTACATTGGATTTAGGCTCGTTTTTGTCAAGGGGAATCGGGTGGTGTTTTTACAATCGAAGCAGTACTTACCGTTTTAGAGATGCATCTTCTCCGCCGCTTCTGGGTATGGGCTGCGGGACTGGGCGTTCCTACTTGATTGACAGGCTTCCGACGGTCGCATACATCACGTCACGATTTTCCGAAAGTAGCCGAACGTCGGTGCGCAGGCGCCGTATAGAGTCGCACCGACGTTCGGCTACTCGTGACGCGGATGTATGGGACCGTCGGAAGCCTGTCAATCAAATGGGAACGCCCAGTCCCGAAGACCATACCCGGAAGCGGCGGAGAAGATCGCTCTCTAAAACGGTAAGTACTGTTCGGATTTAAAAAAAACTACCCCGATTCCCCTTCACAAAATGAGCATCAATCTAATCTTAAAAAAAAATAAAAAATTTCGGGTGAACTCCCGCTTTAAAAACTGTGGGGGAGATTTAATAAAGCTGGTGCACTCAGAATCTGGTGCAGCTCTGCATAGTAGCCAATCGGCTTATATTTATAGCTTGTTCTATTAAGCTTTGACAATAAGCCTAGGTTCACATTGGAGTGATTTGAGATCAAATTGCATAACAAGTCGCAGCCTATTAGAGGCAATGGCACTGTTCCAATTGGTGCGACTTTTTTTTTGTGTGTGGAGCCGCACCAATTGGCAAAAGTAGTTCCTGCACCACTTTTGCTTTATTTTTTTTTATTTTTTCAATAGACATCTATGTGGCTTCATGCACAGATGTCTATCAAGTAGCACCTGAAATTGTGCTGACCTTGCTACTTTGAAATCGCAGCACGATTTCAAAGTAGCATCAATGTGGACCAGGGCTTAAACCTGGAAGCTGATTGGTTTCTATGCAGAGCTGTACCAGATTTTGCACTTTTCAGCTTTAACCCTACAGTGTCAGAATGGCTTGGTATAGCTATTCTGTTGGATGGTGCTTATCGCAGTTTGACAGTTGATATCGGCCACTTGGTTTCAAGCTGCCTTGTTTTGTATTCGTCCAGAAGAGTGTAGTAACACAAATCGCCCAGTCACCTTTTAGTTGACTGTGGTTGGACTAGTAAAGAAGTTTTGTGATTGGTTGATGTGCTTTGCTGCAAGTAACACACTGCAGTGCTGCCTGTTGGCCTTCATGGGTAGCTGGACGGTGGTAGATGTCTGAAGGGCTGATTACCGTTAATAGATATATATAGGGCTTCTGGTAAGCTTTTCATTTTCTCAATTACACCATAACGGAGACCAAATATTTTATTTTAACTTATTTGTAAAGTTGTCCTTGTGTGGGTTTTTTTGTTTCTTCCTTTTTGCCCATGACTACAGACAAGAAAAAAAGTAAATGGAAAATGATAATATAATTCTACAATGTTGTTCCATGTTGGCAGCGATGCATTTTTAAGCCTTTAATTTATTTTGAGTTTTTATTTTTTGTTTTTGTAACTTGTTAATACCAAATTATAATTTATTTGCTCCATGTTTTTGTTACTAATTTTATAAACCAAATAAAACTTGGTTTTATTAAACTGTTTGTTTGACTTTTTGTTTTTTTGTTTGTATTTTTTTCAGTCTGCACTGATAACTGTTATAAAGTAACCTAGGGTTATACTACCAATTCAAGCCAAAATATATAACGGGAGGAAATATCCATTCTCCTAAGAACATCGGGCACTTGGAAAACTGAAGGCCAGCCCCTAGAGATTATAACGCAACCCCCCCAAACAATCCTGCTCAGTTTTGCTTGGTGTCTCTAGGAGTATAGATGTTTTGTTTCCTTCTTTTTTGACCTGAGTTGAATGGTGTGGGGGGTTTTTGTTCATAAAAGCAAGGGGGGAGGGGATAACTTTTTTTTTTTTTTTAAAAACTTCCTAACTGTTTGTTTGCTGCCTCTTTGCCCATATTGAGGATGAGATTCCACACACGCTACTCATCTCTATTTGATGTCTGAACAGGAATTTGCAAGGAAATCTCCAATTATATAATTTTCTTAATTGCAGCTTGGACTTAACCATGGGTTCTATGCAGCTAAACTTTGGGTGATTTGATATAAACCCCAACACTTGGGCAAGGTGTGTGTTTTTTTTTTTCCCCTTATCTCCTCCCCCCCCCCCCCACCCCCCCTTGTGTCTTTGGGTGATAAAGAAGATTATGATGCAATAAATAAGAGGCAGAGGTAAAGCAATCATGAAACAATTTGTACAACTATGGGAAGCGAGAAGTCCTTTTTTTTTTTTTTTTATAGTTAAGGGTTAATTCCAGCATATGTTGGGGGGGGGGGGGGGGTTCTCTAAAGCTTGAGTGCAAAATCCGGTGCAAGCTTTGCATAGTACCAGCTTCTCTTTTTTTTTTTTTTTTTTTTATTATTATAACTGAGGAATGCACGGTGCTTGTTTACACGACCGTATGCGTAAGAACATTACGATTAATGGACAGTATTTTAGCTTTTAAAAAAATAAAGCTGTACTGAGCTTTTTCAAGCTGCAGTGTGCCTGAGGACTAAGCGTAGCAATAGGAAATCCTTTATTGGATAAAAAAAATTTTTGGCAACTCGCTAGGATGACAGTCGGTGCTTATGAGTATCATCAAGCAGACATATACAGTAATGCGGTATACAAGCGTTTTGACAGTCATTTGAAATTTGAGCAGTACATTCCATGTATTAAAGCCTGTGTATGTAGTACTGTATATATGATCAGAGGCGCTGGTGGCTCCCAGCGCTTCCTGGAGAATCCCAGGCACTCCCAGCTGGGTACGGTGGGCATAACCTGTGTCGGAGCACCAGAAAGTGTCAACAGTTCCAGAGTGTCTGTACCCCAGGAAGTGCTGGAAGCCACCAGTGTCCCATGCACCTCTGGCCACATACAGTACTGCATACACCAGTTGTGGAACAAATCATCTGAGTTTCCATTATTTCTTATGGGGAAACTCGCTTTGGATTAAAAGCATGCTCCTGGAGCAAATTATGGTTGCAATCCAAGTTATTACTGTATAGGATATGGACCTGTTTGGGATCTTCTTGCACTGGGACAATCCTTATTTCCTTCAGTTATCTGCCCAGACCCCTTTTTGTCCCTGTGCCGGCCCTAGATTCATGCCTAATGGTCACATTCAAGGTAGTACTAGATCGTGTCCCCCCCCCCCCCCCCGCCAGGCTCTCCTTGCCACTCTGGATTTCTAACCAGGTACTGGAGTTGTGGAAACCCAAAGCATGTAATGTTTTCACAGCTGATGCCAGACAATAGGACTGGGAAGGAGTCCTGGATGCGCACTTGGATTCAACAACAACCAAACCTTTACAGTTCCATCAGTTCTGCAGGTTTAAGATGGGGGAGGTATTCCGTTGATCCTCATTGCACCAAACTAGTTCAAGACGATGTGGTACATACTTGACTCGTTTTCTTTGTTCTGCTCTGTGCAAAGCCCTTTTATGTGCGCCTCATTTTAAAAGCTAGTTATAAATTGTGGCCGTTGCCATTTTTAGTTGGCATATTCAGACTCTTGGTAGACCATCCTTAAGCCCTTCAGGATTATCAGAACGTCTGTCCTAAAGGCCCGGCCCAACATCCTGCTTCTTCGTTGTATGCTTTGAGTGAGTTACTTGTATAGCGCTAACAAATACAAACTGAATTGCCTCAAGGTGCTTTTTGTCCAACTTCATCCAAGGTCCTTAAAGTGGGAGTTCACCCATAAAAAAAAATGTTTACCCTTAGTTTGATGATCATTTTGTCTAGGGGAATCGGCTAGTTTTTTTAAAATCGAAGCTGTACTTACCGTTGTAGAGAGCGATCTTCTCCGCCGCTTCTGGGTATGGTCTTCGGGAGTGGGCGTTCCTATTTTGATTGGCTTCCGACAGTCGCATCCATCGCGTCATGAGTAGCCGAAAGAAGCCGAAGGTCTGTGCGGCTCTATCCTGCGCATTGACGTTCGGCTACTTTTGGAAAATCGTGACGTGATGGAAGTGACCGTCGGAAGCCTGTCAATCAAAATAGGAACGCCCATACCCGGAAGCGGCGGAGAAGATCGCTCTCTACAACGGTAAGTACAGCTTCGATTTTAACAACTAGCCGATTCCCCTAGACAAAATGAGCAGGAATCTAAGGTAAAAAATGTTTGTTCCGGGTGAACCTCCACTTTTAACCAAAACCAAGCCCAGGTTCTGAGAGAAAATGGAGCCATCTAATGCCACGTACACACGATCAGGCTTTTGCCCGGCCAAATCGTATCAGAAAAATATAGAACATGTTCTATATGTAAAGTCTGATGGAATTCATCGGAATTTTCAATTAAAAAAACTCCGATGGGGCTACACACGATCGGAAAATCCAATGGAAAAAGTCCAATGGAAATGCCGATCGTGTGTACGGTCATTAGAGTAGCAAAATATGGACAGACGGGTATAGTAACTCGCATGTATGTAGTTAAAATTGCACTCATCAAGTAGCTATAGCTCAGTCCTGCTGTGTGTGAGTCCTGGGTAGTGCTGTGGAGCTTCAGCACTTCCAAGATGACAGCCTGGGAGTCGGCATCACTTGCAGTAGGCGTGGGCCTTTTGGATTCGGTAATCCTTATCCTCCCAAAGACAAGAAAGTAAACTGCTCACAAATTCTACCATTGCATCTGTAATTGGAAGACATTCGGGGGGAAATCTTGTCCCTGACCAATTCTTGTTTCAGTCAGCCTCTTATTCCTTTTTTTTTTTTTTTGGGTGAGTTGTCGTGCATATGGCTCTCCTTGTACATTCTTTTGTGGGACCTTAGCCTGGTTCTTTGTCCTTTTCAGAGGCTGCCCTTTTTAAACCTATTTGGGATATTCCCTTTCCTGTCCTTAAAGTGGTAGTAAACTCTTTACTACCACTTTTACCTACAGGTAAGCCTATAATAAGGCTTACCTGTAGGTATAAAGAATATCTCCTAAACCTGTATGGTTTAGGAGATATTCCCCTCGCAATGCGCCGCTGATTGCAGCGGTGCATGCGCAGTGGGGATCCTCGGTTAAAGGCCCGGCAGCCGCCGGACCTTGCAGGAATGAAGTCTCCAGCGCGCATGCGCGGGAGTGACGACATTGTCGCTCCATCCAATCGCAGCGCTGGAGCTGTGATACCTGTAAGACACACCGAGGCAAGATGACATCTCGCTCGGCGTGGACCAGGTAAGTTCTCCACACCTCGTTCCAAGGTAAGTAGTTCATAATGAGCTAGTATGTGGTGCATACTAGCTCATTATGACTTTTGCTTTTCAGGTGTAAAAAAAAAATATTTTGGGTATACAACCGCTTTAACTCACAAGGTGGCTTTTCTTGTCGCTGTCACCTCTGCACAGCTAGTTTTGGAGGCCCTTAGCCCCATACAATCGGGTGGCATCAGGCGCAGATTTGGCCCCTGTGTTCTGCCAGTCCAACAGAAGCTGGCTTCTGTTAAAGGGGCATGGCCAAAAAAAGATCTGCTGATCTGCGATTTCAGATAATTGCTTTTTATCTTTTAGGTTTTTCAATATCAGGCATCGGTTACTTTAGAGGCAGTGACCTGGTGTCCTGTTCACACATTTAAATTTTACCAGGTGGATGTTCAGGCCTCATCTGACAGATTTGGGTGTAAGATGCTATAAACTGTTCAGAGGTTTGTAGAGCACTTCCGTGACCTTTTGCTGTGCTGCCCTACTCCTCAGTTGGGCTGCTCTTGGATATTTCATAGTCTAAGACGGGTACCCAAACTTTCTAAACAAAGGGTCAGTTTTAAAGCGGGAGTTCACCCGAAAAAAAAATTTAACATTAGATTGAGGCTCGTTTTGTGAAGGGGAATCGGGTGTTTTTTTTTAAAATCGAAGCAGTACTTACTGTTTTAGAGAGAGATCTTCTCTGCCGCTTCCGGGTATGGGCTTCGGGACTGGGCGTTCCTATTTGATTGACAGGCTTCCGACGGTCGCATACATCTCGTTACGAGTAGCCGAACGTTGGTGCGGCTCTATACGGCGCCTGTGCACCGACGTTCGGCTACTTTCGGAAAATCGTGACGCGCTGTATGCGACCGTCGGAAGCCTGTCAATCAAATAGGAACGCGCAGCCCATACCCCGGAAGCGGCGGAGAAGATCTATCTCTAAAACGGTAAGTACTGCTTCGATTTAAGAAAAAAACACCCGATTCCCCTTAACAAAACGAGCCTCAATCTAATGTTAAAAATTGAGTTTTTGGGTGAACCTCCACTTTAGGAGGGCTGAACTGTGGTCATCGGGAGTAAGAAGTATCATGGCATCACTGGGAGTAAATGCATTTTAGGTATTAGGGGGAGGAATGGTGCTTTCTTGCTGGTGTCAGTTGGAGGAATAGTGTCTGATCATTGGTGGAAGGAATAGTGCCCCTTCACTGGTGTCAATAGTGTCCCATTGTTGGTGTCAGTATTAGTAAAAAGGCTTGCTGGTTCAAATCCCAACACTACCTGCCTGGAGTTTGCATGTTCTCCCTGTGCCTGCGTGGGTTTCCTCCTGGTACTCTGGTTTCCTCCCACACTCCAAAGACATGCTGGTAGGTTAATTGGCTTCTGCCTAAATTGGTCCTAGTATATGAATGTGAGTTAGGGACCTTGGATTCCAAGCTCCTTGAGGGTAGAAACTGATGTGAATGTATATGTAAAGCGATGTGTAAATTGATGGCGCAATATAAGTACCTTTAATAATAGTGCCGCATTATTAGTGTCAGTGGGATTAGTAGTACCCAATCATTGGTGTCAGAGGAAGGAATAGTGCACCATCATTGGTGTCAGTGGGAATAATAGTGCCCCATTGTTGTCTGTTTGAGGAACAGAGCCCCATCATTGGTGTCAATGGGAGGAATAGTCCCCTACCATTGGGTTTAGTGGGCTTAATAGTGCCCTATTGCTGGTGTCAATGGAAGAAATAATGCCCCATCATTGGTATCAGAGGGAAGAATAGTATCTTGTATTATTGAAAGGAAAAGTTCCTCAATGGCCAGATAAAGTCATGCAAAGGGCTGCATTCGCCCCCAGGGCCACAGTTTGGAGACCCTTGGTTTAAGACATAAGACTGTTTTATTTTATCTGCAAACCCCTCACACATAAAACCCCTGGCACTGCTTACAGCTTTCAGTGCAAATGAATGACCTCCTACAGAGCTATTGTGTTCTCCCGGTGTGGAGGCATGAAAAGCCATCCCTTCTGGGAGAACACAGTGATTATTGCTAGCAGCTATAACCACTGGCAATATTTACATGTATAGATTCAACATGCTAATTGTACCCAAGTTGATTGATCGATGGAATGATAGAGTACAATCAGCCTGCCCATAGATGGTTAGAATCTCAGCCTGTTCCTCTTGAATTGCCCAACATTCGAACCATCTATGGTCGGCTTAGGAGCCTTTGAATGTTGTATCTCATTCTCGCCTGGACGAGAAGCCAGAAAGTGTGGGGCTGAACCCTACCAACAAATTACCTGATCACACACACAGTGATATATCTGATTGTGTAAAAGGGGGGGACAGGAGGCAAATCATAGGGCCATAGATAGGGGGGGTAAAGATTGTCTTTAACGGGCCAAATAGGAGAAGTCTGTTTACATACCCTTTTAGCTAGCCAAACAATGGAATGGATAGAAATTGTACATTTCCATCATATTGCGATCTGTTGGGCTCAGCCCTGAATGGTGCCTCCTTAGGACAGGAGCACACCTCTTCAGGCAAGTGAGCGGACACGAGCACACCTCTTCAGGCAAGTGAGCGGACACGAGCACACCTCTTCAGGCAAGTCAGCGGACACGAGCACACACATTCTTGGTACCAGCTTATCTGGGGATGGGAAATGGCAAAAATCTTATCCGATTGTTTTGCCCCTTGTAAATAGCTGTTCATAGTCAGTAATTGATGGGCACCTTAAGGCTGTGTGTTGTCACACAGAAAAAAATTAAGAGGTTTAAACATTACCCCTTCCCTGCTTTAAGACATTGTCTAAACTAACTTCTTAAGCCAGGATTCACAACAAACATCTGTCCTGCTGCAGCCACAGCGATACCCCCACCGCCTCCTGCCACTCTACCCTTCTTGGCAAATAAAATGTAAATTCCCCCCCTAAAATCCCTCACTTAACCTATTGTCAGGGGGGCTATACTGAAGCAGGGGGCTCCGGTCCAAGCCATGACAGTCTTTATGGAGAATTCTCCCTCCCCCATTGCCTTGGGCCAGTTCACACTTTTTACTGCCAAGATAGATACACAAATTTAATCCTTTTGTTTCCTTAACTCCTGTAGTGTTTTTCTCTGGTATACTGGCCAGTCATATGTTAATAAGGGACATTGTGGATTGTAGAAAAGGGGGGGTAAAATACACAAGACCCTTCCCCTCCCCCTCTACCCGCTGCTTTCAGCATTATCACAGCCATCAGAGAGGAGACTTGGACTCAAAGGAGATTTAATCCCCTGGATGGACATCACATACACTGTGCTTGCTCGAGGGGAAGAATTGAGGGATTTGACTAGGGGGAATGGGTTATAGTGTAAATCCAGAGCCACCGCCTTTGAGAAGTTTGAAAACAACAAAATAAAGTTGTGAAGTTGTTTTACTTATTGACTTCAAAAACGATGGATTTCCAAAACTGGTCTATTTGACTAATAAACTCTAAATTTCTAATGCACCTAAGGATGTCAAGGCGCATTTCCTGCGGAAATAACTTTAAGTTCTGTAACCATCACACGTTTATTTCATTCGGGAGGCTTAAAAAAAAAAAAAAATAGAACAACAAATATCGAAAGAGGTTTATTTTATTTTTAACTTTGACTTTTGACATTAATGCTCATTACTTCAATGCACGCTAAAGCTGGTCATAAAATGTTGATGGTCTATGGCAGGGATATGCAATTAGCGGACCTCCAGATGTTGCAAAACTACAAATCCCATCATGCCTCTGCCTCTGGGTGTCATGCTCGTGGCTGTCAGAGCCTTGCTATGCCCCATGGGATTTGTAGTTCTGCAACAGCTGGAGGTCCGCTAATTGCATATCCCCGGTCTATGGCATGGGTCTTCAAACTACGGCCCTCCAGTTGTTCAGGAACTACAATTCCCATCATGCCTAGTCATGTCTGTGAATGTCAGTGTGTTACAATGCCTCATGGGATGTGTAGTTCTACAACAGCTGGAGGGCCGTAGTTTGAGGATCCCTGGTCTATCCCGCTTGAAAAGTTGATTTAATGATCGACTTCTCTCGAATGGGACTGTTGGAAAACTTTCACTTAATCAGCGCCTGCAGCCAATTTGCAGCCTGCCGGCTTATCGAAGAAAAAAAGATCTGTGTGTGGGCAGTCCACCACACTAAACATGCTTTGGTGCCATTCATTTTGAACAGTACCCTAATACATTACTGAGCACCCAGTAATGCCCAGCTTTATGGAGATGCTGAATTTATTTTCCAGCAGGACTTGGCACCTGCCCACACTGCCAAAAGTACCAATACCTGGTTTAATGATCATGGTATCACTGTGCTTGATTGGCCAGCAAACTTGCCTGGTGTATTTTCAAGAGGAAGATGAGAGACACCAGACCCAACAATACAGTCAAGCTGAAGGCCGCCATCAAAGCAACCTGGGCTTCCATAACACAGGCTGATCGCCTCCATGCCACGCCGCATTGATGCAGTAATTCATGCAAAAGGAGCCCCGACCAAGTATTGAGTGCATACTATACTGTACATGGAAATACTTTTCAGTAAGCCAACATTTCTGTAATAAAATCCCCCTTTTTTTTTTATTGGAAAACAACAAAAAAAGTCTGGTGCCAGAAGACAGAAATTTGTATGACAATGGGAGACACACTAAAAAGTCCTGCAAGATCCCAATAAGCAGCTATATGGGAGAACACATCAGGAGGGATTATGATAACAACATATGCAAACAAAAACAACCATATGAAAAGTGCTATAAGGGGTCAAGTCTATTGTGGACAAGGATTGAAAGGCAATCTAATAGTTAAATGCCAATTTAATGTTGCCATAAAATCATATGTTAAAACAAAAACAGTCCTCTGTTGCATGGATGGTAAAATAACACTCAGCTTGCTTAGCAATGTGATGGTAATACCTTTACAGGCGTGCAGTCCGCCAAGTGGCGAGAAGGTATGCTGCAGTGGATAGAAGCCTCGTGGATCCCCTGTAATGAGCTTGCAGTTGACACGAGGGGGGAACACATCCACATGGATTGTGGAGTCAAAAGCCGAATGGAAGCCCGGTGAAACAGCCAGCTAGCTCTGGGGGAAAAAATCAGCCCAACCGGCACAGTTTTTTTTTTTTTAAATCAGAAAAGTTTTTATTGCTCATAGAACAAACAAGAAAACAGCAGTATGACATCTCATACAAGGTATAAACAATACACTACACATACAACTCTTCGTCAGATACCAAGCATGTATGCATCCTACCCTATATTGCGTCCTCCCTTCCCACTCTTCCATATCTAGCGAATTTAGTTACCTCCTAACAATCTCATCTGGACGAGCTCCACAGGGCTCAGGCCGGGTGTGGCTAGCCATGGATCCCATATTCTGTCAAACTTGCCCACCCTACCTCTGTGCTGATAAATGTACCTTTCCATCACAAGCATCTTGCCCATATGTGTCACCCATAGTTTAAACGTGGGGGGCGCCTCCAGTTTCCACTTCAGGAGAATGACCTTCCTGGCCTGGAATAAAGCTCTATTGAGTGCTATTCTAGCTATCTCCTCCGACACCACCCCCTCCAGTACTCCGAGCAGGCAATAGACTGGTTCTAAGGGAACGGTAGTCTGGAAGACAGAGTTGAGCGTGTCCATGACCTCCCTCCAGAACCTGTGGAGTTTGGGGCAACGCCAGAGCAGGTGAATCAAATCACCCGTCCCTACCCTGCACCTGTTGCACATGGGGTCAGGGACCCTGCCCATTTTAAAGAGTTTCACGGGGGTGTAGTGGACCCGTAGTAGGATATATAGTTGCGATATTCTCTGTGCGACGTTAAGGGAGCAACTATTGACCACCTGCAGTGCTTCCTCCCACATGTCACCTGTCAATGGCCCAACGTCCTCCTCCCACTGATCTGCCACCTTCATAGGATGTCCCTCTAGAAAAGAGTCAAGCAGCATATTATAGCACAGTGAAATAATGCCCTTGGTCTCCGAAGTGTCCCGTAGGACGCGGAAGACCGGAGTGGGGGACTGAGCCCACTCCACCGCGCCCCCCTGGGCCCTGATTGCATGTTGCAGCTGGACATAGTAAAAAAGCATGTTTTGTGGGAGCGCAAATCTGGACCTTAAAGTATCAAATGGGAGCAAAGTGCCCCTATGAAAAATCTGTTTGAGTAGGCTAATACCCCGATGGCTCCACCGGGGGCCCTGATCTAGTTTGGCTAATTCCGTGTAATTGTCGTTATCCCATATCGGGCTGTATTCAGTAAACCCTGTGACCCCCTGGAGCTGCCTCGCCTTGTTCCACACCTTCTGGGTAAGTGCATATGTGGGCATTTTCCTATTGGGCTTCTGGAAGTGCTGAGCCTCAAGTCCCTCCGGAATCGACCGGGCCCCAGTGCCAAACAGTAAAAGCCTGGCCGAGGAGCCGGCCGGGGCCGGAGACATGGCACCAATTAGGTGCTGTAGCTGCGCAGCTAGGTAGTAGATCCATGGGTTGGGGAGTGCCAGGCCCCCTCCCTCCTTGGGCCGCTGCAATTGCTCCAGCTTTATCCTGGGCGTTTTGGTGTGCCATAGCAGTTGTCTAAAGAGTGAGTTTACCACTCTAAAAGTTTTGAGGGTGATGACTATCGGGGAATTGTGGAGCAGGTACAGCAACTGTGGCATCAGGATCATCTTAATGAGATTGGTCTTACCCGCGAGGGACATTTGCAGCCTATTCCATATATGGATCTTGTCTCTGAACCTGGTCAGTAGGGGAAAGATATTCAAGCGACTATAATCAGTCACTATGGGGGAAACATGCACCCCTAGGTATTTAAAAGAGGACACTACCGGGACAGGGGTTGAGGGGCCACCCTCGGACCGAGGAGGTCCGTCCAAGTACATCAACGCGGATTTAGTCCAATTTATGGTGAGGCCAGAAAAATGTCCGAACCTCACCACAAGGGACATCACCTGGCTCAGGGATTCATCTGTATCTTCCAGAAACAGGAGCATGTCGTCGGCGTACAACATGAGTTTCTCATGCATGTCTCCATATCGGAAGCCCCTAACCGCCGGGCAGGCCCGCACCAGGGCCGCCAGGGGCTCAATCGCCAAGGCGAAGAGCAGGGGGGACAGGGGACAGCCCTGCCTGGTCCCCCTGCCCAAAGCGAAGGCAGGAGACATCCGGTCCGACAATCGCACGGCCGCCTGGGGCGCGTCATACAACAGTCTCACCCACCTCAAAAAATTAGGGCCGAAGCCAAACTTGGCCAATATCACCCACAGATACCGCCAGCCGACACTGTCGAAAGCCTTATTGGCATCAAGTGACAACAGTGCCCGTTGGCCGACGGTGTCCGATGGGGTCTGCATGTTTAGGTACAGGCGGCGAAGGTTGGTCGCGGTGGAACTACGTGGCATAAATCCCGCCTGGTCAGGGTGGATTATGGATAGAATAATCGTGTTAACCCTCATGGCTAGTACTTTGGCTAAAATTTTAACGTCGCTCTGCAGCAGGGAGATGGGCCTGTATGAGCCTGGGTCTAGAGGGTCCTTGCCTGGTTTCAACAAAAGAATAATGTTTGCCCTTGTCATGGAGGGGGGTAGCTTCCCCTGTTCAAAAGCAGCATTAAAGACCTCTAGGAGTTTGGGGAGAATCTCCCCCCCATATTGGGTGTATACCTCCATAGGGATCCCATCGTCTCCCGGAGCCTTACAGGTAGGGAAGGAGGCAGCCGCCTTCGTCAATTCGTCAAGGGTGAGGGGAGCGTCCATTGCAGCTCGGGCCTGTCGGGACAACATCGGAAGATCCACGTCTTCTATGTAGGTTTGTAGCTCACTGTCAGGGTAGTCGTCACAGGGTTTATACAGATCCATGTAGAAGGTCGCCAGCACGGCAACTATCCGCTCTGGATCGTTCACTAGCCTCCCCTGAGAGTTGCGAATTGCTCCTATGGCCGGGGACGCCTGTTGGGACCTGGCAATCCTGGCCAAAAGTCTGCCCGTCTTTTCCCCCTCCTCGTAAAAAGCCTGCTTGGTAAAAAAACGTTTCTTTTCCGCGGTGGACGCTCTCAACCGGTCCAGGGAGTCCTGGCCCGACATCCAAGCGTCCCTCGCGGAGTCCGAGGGATCTGTTACGTATTGTAATTCCAGTCTCTGCACCTGGTCCCCGACCTGTTCTAGAAGTGCTGCGGAGTTGCGCTTAACGGCAGTGATTTCAGCAATGAACGTGCCCCTAAGGCAAGCCTTAAATGCATCCCACCCCTCGACTGCATCGCCCCCTTGGCCATTTTCCGTAAAGTATTTCCCTATCTGCAGCCCTATTCGCTCATGAGAGGTGAACAGTTTTAACCAGAATGCGTTCATTTTCCAGGGGGCCCTGGGCAGGGAGGAGGCCGGGCGGGTAATAAGGTGTACTGCCAGGGGTGAGTGGTCCGATACCCCTCGGGGGAGATATTCCGACTTGGAGACCATTTGCAGAACCTGGGTGGACCCCACGCATAGATCAATGCGTGAAAGCGACCCATGGGTCTTAGAAAAACAGGAGAATTGTTTGGTCGTCGGGTGTCTGACTCTCCAAACATCCATCCAACCCACCTCCGCCAGCAGGCGGCTCAAAATAGTGCCTCTGCCCCCCAGCGGAGGTATGGCCGGCGGATGCCTATCCAGCCTGGGGTCCAAGCACCCATTAAAGTCCCCCATAATCATGACAGGTATATCCGGCTTGTCCGCTAAATGTGACAGGAGACATTGTATAACCTCTCTAGAAAAGGGGGGGGGAATATATACAAAAGCAAGTATCATTGTCACAGTAAAGAGTTTGCAATGCAAAAAAACATATCTCCCTTGGGAGTCTATTACCGATTCTATTTCCTGGTAGGCCAAGGATTTGTGAACCAAAACACTCACCCCCCGAGAGTAAGAGGTGTGAGTGGAGTGGTATGCCTTGCCCACCCAGGAAAGTCCCAGGCAGCCTATAGTGTCTTTCGTAAGATGAGTCTCCTGGAGACCCACTACTGCAGGATGGAACTTCTTCAGGCATGAGCCAATCATAGTGCGCTTCAGGGGGTCATGGACACCACGGACATTCCATGATACTATAGGTGTGGTAGCCATGACCGTTGGGGATAAATGGCACCGCCGAACGGCGATAGCGTCTCAAGTCCACCCCGAGCACAGGAGTCCAGAACAAAAAATGCGTGCCTGTAGGCATCAGTCCATGCACGAAATGGGTGGAGGTATAAAAAATATAATGTGGGGAGAGGGGAGGTAGCGTAGCGTATAGTGAGATGAGCAAAAAACAACACAAAAACTGAGATGAAAAAACACAGTCTCCGGAACTCTGTGCCAACCGGGCACCTATCAGTCCTCCCCAGACTGCGGGGTCGTTCTCTAGCGTGTGCGACATAGAGGGGGGGCCTCCCCCTCCGCCGCTCAGATTCCAACATTGGAAAGGTAAATTTTCAAAAGCTCTGAGCTCGCGCTGACAAAAACAAAAAAAAAAGAAAGAGAAAATAGCAATGTCCCGCAATTAGAGACATAAAAAACAGGCATTTCCCACAACAGGTGTCATACCTAGTCCATCTTGTGCGGTCAGGTGTTTCAGTCCCCCTCGTCTACGTCCCTTCTCCTGCGCAAATCTTGTTCGTTGCGGTCCAACCACTCCGCAGCATCCGCGGCGGATTCGAAGAAGGTGGCTTGGCCTCTGACTGTGACTCTTAGTTTGGCCGGGTACAGCATGGCGTATGTCACTTGAATCTTTTGTAGGCGCTTCTTCACATCAGCAAATTTGGCTCTCCTGCGCTGCACTTCTGCGGAAAAGTCCGGGTAGAATGAGACTCTTGCTCCATTATAGTGTACAGTCCCCTTCTCCCGCGCCAGCCTGAGCACTATTTCTCTGTCTCTATAATTGAGGAGCCTGGCGAGCATGGGCCTCGGCGGATTACCTGGCGGGAGGGGTCTTGGTGGCGTGCGGTGGGCTCTCTCCACCGCAAATAGTGTGGTAAATGCTTCCGCACCAAATATCTCCTGGAGCCATGACTCCACGAAGGCTGTGGGGTCCCGGCCCTCCACCTTCTCAGGGAGCCCCACGATGCGAACATTGTTCCTTCGTAGGCGGTTCTCGATATCGTCTGTCTTTGCGTTCGCCTGACCCGCTTGCTGCAGCGCAGTTCTGGTGTCTCTAACGAGGTGGGGCATCTGGTCCTCCACCTCACTAACGCGCCCCTCCACTGCCGTGGTGCGTTCTCTTATTTTCTGGATGTCATGTCGGATAAATGACACAGTTTCTGTCAGGGCCCCAAACTGCAGCTTTAGGCCATCCACGGACGCAGTCACAGATGTGGTGCAGCTTTGCACTGCCTGCAGGATCTCACTCAGCGTGGGTTGTGGGGCATCCTCTGGCCTCTCAAACAGGTCAGCTATCTGTCCTTGGGACACCTCCAGGGGCAGCGTGTCATCTAGGGTGGAGGCGCCATCCTGCCCCCCCGCCTCATGTAATGGTGTCGACAGCTGAGGGGGAAGGGAGCAGCTCGGGCCCTGGAGCTTTTGGGTATAGTACAGCATATCTTTGGGCTGCTCCCTCCCCTGCTGTTTTGAGGTCTTGGCCGGCTTACCCGTCTCCTTGTGTGTCTCCCAGCCGCGCGCGGCCTTCTGAGGGAGGACGGGGCCGGCGCCATCTTGGAGGGCCAGGGCCGCCACCACCGCCGCGTCTTTTTCGCCTCTACGGGCCATCTCGGGGATCGGGAAGGTCTCTGTGTGGTCGCCGCCGTATGGAGGAAGGTAGGGTGGGTCTGTCGGCGCTTTGTGTGGTACAGGATCGCCGCGGGAAGGATCGTTGCAGGATCAATAGCGGGAGCTCCGTGCCAAGCGTCCGCTCACATGCCTGTCCAGGCCACGCCCCCCCAACCGGCACAGTTGACTTGCTCCGAAGTTTGCCAAGCAATGTGATGGTAATACCTTTACAGGGGTGCTAGCCGGCTGTTTCGGTTCACCTGAAACCCGGACAAATTATTCAGACAGGAATCTGACTCAGAACAGGGCCAGACAAGAAGGTGAGGGGGCACTATGTGTTCTGCATTACTATTCTCTTTTGGCGTGCCCACAGGTGTCCCGGGTCTGTGTATAGCATAGCTCTCAACTGTCCCTGATTTCAAGGGACTATCCCTGATTTGGAAAAAAGTCTCTCTTTCCTTCTCATTTGTCTCTCATTTTGGTCTGATCTATTCAGATGTATATAAAATGCACTTTTTATCTATCAAAAAGTGTTTCCCAGTGCTAAACCTTTCATCTGATTTCTAAATTGCTGCATTTGAAAATTTCAAAAGCCAATATAAAGGAATAGTAGTGGTAAAAAAAAAGCACTTGTGGGTTTAACCAATCTTGTTTTTTTGTACAATTCTCCTTTAAGGGGGCGTGACAAGGGGTGTCTTATGTCTGCATACTTTTGCTGATAGGTGTCCCTCATTCTCATCTCAAAAAGTTGGGAGGTATGGTACAGTGTAGTGCAGGGCTCAAAATTTCAAGTCCTGAGCTACTAGCCAGGCCTCAAGGCGTACTCGCCACCAGTTGCCCCGCCCAACCCCTACCATGTCCCGCCCCCTAATCCCACCCCTAGACATGCCCTCATAAATCTCATGAAATGACACTTAAATGTTTTATGCAGAATTAAGTTATAAAAATAAATATTAACAACAACTTTATCCGTGCCCAAAAATGCAGCCTGCCCGTGTCTAACAATGCAGCATGTGTCCCCAGTGCAGAAAAATTCCCCAATGCAGCAAAATGTCCCCACTTTGCAGCCAGAGTCCCCCACTTTGCAGCCAGAGTCCCCCCACAATTGCAGCCAGAGTTCCCCCCACATTACAGCCAGAGTTCCCCCCACATTGCAGCCTACCTATGCTGGGTAGAAAAGGAGCCGTCGCCGCATTGTTCAAACTGCAGGAAACATTACAGCTTTCAATTCAATAGCCATGTTCCCCGCCGTGTGCGTCATATACAGCCCCTCCCCCTTGCCCGGGAAACTTTGATAGACAGATCACCCATCCAATCCTGGGATGGGTGATCTGTCTATCAAAGTGCCCGGACAAGGGAGAGGGGCTGTATATGACGCGCGCGGCTGGGAACACAGCCATTGAATTGAAAGCTGTAATGTTCCCCGCGCTCTGAACAACCAGACGGCAGCGGCGGCGACAGCAGCTGTAGCGGCGACTGTCCTCTTCTCTCCTTGCTCGCCCCCCTGCTCCCAGGCAGCCCACACTCGCCAGACCTCAAAATTTACTCGCAAAATGCGAGCAGGCGAGTGTAAATTTTGAGGGCTGGTAGTGTATATAAAAAAAGTGTTCCGGTTTGGCTTGAAGAAAAAGTGGAAACCCTACACATGCCGCCCCATCTGTGTTGTGATTCGGTACAGCACAAGTTGGTCAGCAGGTCCCAGCCAATAATTTATGGCCAGGACCTGCTGATTGGCGCCGAATAGAGCCGAGCCGACCCGAGCTTCTTTCGGGAAGTCATGACGCGCTGTGTGCGCCCTTCGTTTAGCATGTCAATCAATTGGCATGGCAATAGGAACGCCCACTCCCGCGGGATTCCCTACCCGGAAGCCGCGGTGAATTCCACGGCTAAACGATATCTACGGCAAAAAATAAAATAAAGGTCAGTGTCATTTTATATGCAGCACGGTGCTGGATGTAGTGTTAGAAATTTTTTATAGGGTGAACCTCCACTTTAAATACTTACCAATATTTAAAGTGTCATTGAAGAGGTAAGAATAGTTTCTAACAGTTATGCCTTGTACACACGATCGGAATTTCCGATGAAAAAAGTCAGATGGAATTTTTTCAGCGGATATTCTGATCGTGTGTGGGCCCCATCGGACTTTTTTCGTCGGAGTTTAGAAATAGAACATGTTTTATTTTTTTCAGATGGAAAAAATTCCTATTGGAAATTCCTATCGTCTGTGTGAAACTCCGACGAAGAATAAACCACGCATGCTCAGAATCAAATCGACGCATGCTCGGAAGCATTGAACTTAATTTTCTCAGCTCGTCGTAGTGTTTTACGTCACCGCGCTTTGGATGGTCGGAATTTGGTCTGACAGTGTGTATGCAAGACAGCTTGAACGGTATTCCGACGAAAAATTCCATCGGATTTTAGGCCATCGGAAATTCTGATCATGTGTATGGGGCATTAAGCTCTATTTAAGCAGTTGGTTTTCCCACTATTCCCACTATAGATCACGTTTAGGTCCAAAAAAATGAAAATGGAAGAAAATGATAGAGGCTGCCAATAGATGGCAGCATTCACCACTCAAAGAAAAATTAGTCTAGCATTGGAAGTATTCAAAAAGTGTCTCACGGCTTTTTTAGCAGCCAATCTTTTATTTTTCTTAAACAAAGCTTTTTATTCTCTGAAAAACTACAAAGAACAATAGCTTAGCGTGACATGCAAGCTTAAAGGGGTTGTAAAGGTTTGTTTTCTTATTTTCCTTTAAGCTAGTACATTGTTGGTTCACTTACCCTTTCCTTCGATTTCCCTTCTAAATGTTTTTTTTCTTTGTCTGAATTTCTCACTTCCTGTTCCTCCTCAGTAAGCTTGCCCCCATCATCCGAGCCGTTCTGGCTGGGGGTTAGTTGGCATGCTCGCCCCCTCCCTTGAGACTACATCCTTGTGAACACAGCGTCTCCCCTCAGGGATGTAGTTCCAAGGGAGGGGGCGAGCATGCCAACTAACCCCCAGCCAGAACGGCTCGGATGATGGGGGCAAGCTTACGAAGAAAAAGCTGTCTGTTTCACCATGTCCTTTGCAGACCGATTCTAAATGGGAGGGTCTGGTCTATTATAATCACCTGGTGCACACTAAGTGTTCTGAGAAAAGCTGCAGTGCCTGCATCCCTTTAGAAATATTTAACCCAGGGCTCGACAAATCCCGGTCGCCATGGCGACTAGAAATAGCGTCCTGGCGACTTGGCTTGGAAGGTGGGCAATAAAAATAAAATTTTGTTCCATAAGACCGGCGCTCCGCGGACTAGGCCGAAGCCACGGCCTCACCCAAAATATCCTGCCCGCAGCGATCCTGGTAAAAGGCCTTTTCCCAGGATCGCTGCGGGCAGGATGTTTTAGGTGAGGCCCCGGCTTCGGCCTAGTCCGCGGAGCGCCTTTTCCCCAGGATCGCGGCGGATTAGGCCCCCACCTCCCCCGCCGCCCGATCTTGGGGGGCCCATGATGTCCGGTAATTGAGGCCGCGGCTTTGCGGCCTTGTGAAGTCCCCAGCTCTTCCTTGTGTGAGCTGGCGCTATATGGTGGTGGCCGTTGGTATTACAAGTTAAGCATTACAAGTTAAACAGCAATTCTAATGTAATTTTTCACTATTTTCACTGCCATCTTCTTCCCTCTAATTAGAACCCCCACACATTATATATATTTTTTATCCTAACACCCTAGAGAATAAAATGGCGATCGTTGCAATACTTTCTGTCATGCCGTATTTGCGCAGCGGTCTTACAAGTGCACTTTTTTGGGGAAAAAATTACACTTTTTTAATAAAAAAATAAGACAACAGTAAAGTTATCCCCATTTTTTTTAATATTATGAAAGATAATGTTACGGCGAGTAAATTCATACCCAACATGTCACGCTTCAAAATTGCGTCTGCTCGTGGAATGCCGACAAACTTTTACCCTTTAAAATCTTTATATTTCTACAGGTTGCATGTTTTGAGTTACAGAGAAGGTTTAGGGCTAGAATTATTGTTCTCGCTCTACCAATCACGGCAATACCTCGCATGTGTGGTTTGAACACCGTTTACATATGCGGGCGCTGCTCACGTATGTGTTCGCTTCTGCGCGCAAGCTCGTCGGGACGGGGTGCGTTCTCTGGCTCCTAACTTTTTTAGCTGGCTCCTAGATTCCAAGCAAACTTGTCAAACCCTGATTTAACCCTTGGGGACATCTGGGAAAATCAGTGAGCCAATCACACAAGCAGGAAATGACAATTACTGGGTGAGTTTTGTATACAAACTGTGTACAGACCGCCCTTAGGTTATCATATTGTATTGAATTTTCTAGATAATTACTGCAGCTGCAGATTACAAGGGGCAAAGGTCATTTTAACTACTTCAGTTCCAGAAGATATTACCTCTTTATGACCAGGCCATTTTTTGCTGGTCAGCATTATTTTAACTGGTAATTTGCACAGTCATGCAATAATGTAGGCAAACTAAATTTATATCATTTTTTTCCACACAAATAGAGCTTTCTTTTGGTGGTGTTTGATCACCCCTGTTTTTTTTTATTTTTGCGATATAAACAAACAAATTACCCCAAATTATGGGGAAAAAAAATATTTTCTGCTTTGTGCTATTAAGCATATGTAATAAAAAAAATTAATTTCTTCATAAATTTTGGGCAAAAATGTATTCTGCTATATCTTTGGTTAAAAAAAAAAAATCACAATAAGTGTATATTATTGATTGGTTTACGTGAAACTTATAGCATCTACAAACTATAGCATAGATACTAGAATTTTTTATTTTAATACTAGTAATGACGATGATCAGCCACATATAGTGGGACTTCAATAGTGCGGCAGACAATCTGACATTAACTAACTGACACTGGCATCTCCAGTGACACTAATACAGTGGTCAGTGGTAAAAATATACCCTGTCCCTGTACTAATGACACTGGAGATGTCAGTGTCAGTTAGTTAGTGTCATATTGTTTGCCGCACTATTGAAGTCCCACTATAAGTGGCTCATGACCACCATTACTAGTAAAAATTAAATAAAAAAATCTAGTATCTATACTTTAGTTTGTAGATGGTATAAGTTTAGGGAGATCAAGGGGTTAAATGTGTGCCTAACAAAGTTTAATGTGTGCAGTTTTACTCCCTGCTTTGCAGGGAGAGAAAAAAAGGGTTTAAAATCACTTTAACAAAAAGTATACTGAGGAATGTGTTTTATTGTGCTCCGATCCACTGAGGGTGTCACTTACCTTAAAAATATGTAGTAAATATATTGCGCTAAACTAAAAAAAGCAAAGTAACTGGTAAGGCAGCCAACACAACAAAAGGATAATTGTGAAAAGATATAAACAACAAGTGCAGCGCCAATTAAAGAACCACCTGTGTGGCGGAACTTAGATGACAGCCAAATAGATAGCAAATGGTAGTCAGAAATGTCATTGGATAAGAGCAATCCTACTCCTCCAATGATAAACCACCACAAACGTGAATAGGTATGAAAAAAATATATATGGTGCACTTACAACAGTATCTGTGAACCTTTGTAACAACCCATTAAATATAATAATGAATAAACATGTGATTAAACATGTGAATCTCAACAATAGTGATAAATATAGTCCCAATCTAATGGAGAGAATAGTCCATACACCGCAAAGGTGGTACGAATGCAATTTCCCCTCAGGTGGACATGGGCAGAGGAAATCTTTCAAGATGCAATCCCCGGAACATAAAAAGGTTAGGTACACTTACCGGATGGTGTGGACTCGCAACTCACCGTACGGTGGGGGGTCTCAAGGGCTCTTATGGGCCGATTGCCCTCTCTGGTCACCGTCTAGGTTTCAATCCCGTTTGCTGGTTACCCCGGACGTGGTCTGTATCCGTTATGTTCAGGATATACCCGTGGCCAGATATTTCACTCCAATCCGAATCCCGTGCACCGTAATAGTAAACCAATATGTTCCAATCAGGGGAAAAAAAGGAAAAAAGCTCCTCATAGCGGAAAAATTTAAAATTTAATAAAATTCTAAAAATCACACTGGATTCCTGCAAAGATTTTTAGAATTTTATTACATTTTAAATTTTTACGCTATGAGGAGCTTTTTTCCCCTGATTGGAACATATTGGTTTACTATTACGGTGCACGGGATTCGGATTGGAGTGAAATATCTGGCCACGGGTATATCCTGAACATAACGGATACAGACCACGTCCGGGGTAACCAGCAAAAGGGGTGGAAACCTAGACGGTGACCAGAGAGGGCAATCGGCCCATAAGAGCCCTTGAGACCCCCCACCGTACGGTGAGTGGCGGGTCCACACCATCCAGTAAGAGTACCTAACCTTTTTATGTTCCGGTGATTGCAATCTTAAAAGATTTACTCTGCCCACGTCCACCTGAGGGGAAATTGCATTCGTACCACCTTTGTGGTGTATGGACTATTCTCTCCATTAGATTGGGACTATATTTATCACTATTGTTGAGATTCACATGTTTAATCACATGTTTATTCATTATTATATTTAATGGGTTGTTACAAAGGTTCACAGATACTGTTGTAAGTGCACCATATATATATTTTTTTCATATCTATTCACGTTTATGGTGGTTTTATCATTGGAGGAGTAGGATTGCTCTTATCCAATGACATTTCTGACTACTATTTGCTATCTATTTGGCTGTCATCTAAGTTCCGCCACACAGGTGGTTCTTTAATTGGCGCTGCACTTGTTGTTTATGTCAGGCACCTTGTATCAGAGCCTAATAGTAGAAGGAGACCTCTCTTACAGCCCTGGCTTGGGGACCACTGGGGTTGCAACAATGGTTACGAGAGCGCAGTGAGGTAGGAGTGCCTGTAAGATCCGTAGTAGCTGACACAGATGAGTAGAGATGATCCACCGGAAGAATTGGACTGTAGAAGCAGCTGGAGGCGTGGTTACAAGTTTGGGTCAGCGACCCCTGGATACTGGAAAGGACTCAGAGTTAGACAAGCCGGGTCAGCACAGGTAACAGGTAGGTAATACAGAAGGCAGAGATTAGTCAGCAGACAGGCAGAGGTTTGGCAACGGAAGATCAACAGGTGCAGGTATAGCAGGGTCATGGCAAGCCGGGTCAGGATAGGAGAAGGCAGCAGTAGTCAAACAGAGCTAGGTCGGTAATTGCAAGCAGGTACAGGATCAGACTCAGGTAAAGCTGCAGATCAGACAGCACTGCACTAGAGCAGCTGCTGTCCTTTTTAAACACGCGCGCCTGCCACGTGTTTCCACGCACGTACACGCGCCGCTGCCCGGTCCGGCGAGTCTTCGTAGGAACATGTGTGCGCACGTCCAAGCATCTGCCTTGCCACAGGGTATCCCTGACAGAGGGTTTATTACTACTTTAATCTAGCCATACACAGATCAAACTTTGACTGTTTCCTGTCGAAACCTCTAACCTCCATATGTGACCCTGCCGACCCCACCCGACTCAAGAAACTTAAATCTGAAGATTGAAGGAACCGAGTGGAAAATTGATGATTGAACAGTGACTGCAACCAATCGGCTATAGTGACTATTCGGTAATCTGACATCGAGGGTGGCGGTTGTCAGAATACAATGGCCGACAGGAGAGAACCTGCAGGCTGTACAAAAGAAATCTATACATGTATGGCCAGCTTTAGAGAGAAAATGCATGCCAAGGTTGGAGAACCAACGAATATGCAAACATTTCCCAATCTGATCATAAAAGCTGAATTAGATGAACAATCCTGAAGTCTCTTGGCACCTCTACAGCTATGAGCAGTCTTTATACTAAGACAAGGAAAGGTGTGGACAGCATGATTTAAACACAAAACGGACTGTTGTCCTTGTGCTGTTTGTCTTGGGATAAGAGTATTTCTTTTACGATTATACTGCGCAGACTGTGGACAGAAATGAGACTTTGTTCCAGATATAGGAAGATGAGTCTTACAGTATATTGTATGTTTGTCAGAGCAGAACAACCCAACAACGGCCATAATGCAGTATTTTTTATTGAGTTATTTTAGGAAAATACTGTATTATGGCCACTAGTTGGATGGGACAGTCTAAGGCAGGGGTAGGCAACCTTAGAGAGGTCGAGATCTACCTGAACAACACAGGAGAAGTAAAAAATCATCGGTCACAATGTCGCCTCCTCACACCTGATTTAAACCTCTAATTGCAATACTCCCATGTTGCAAATGCGTGCGTTGGCATAGCATTAATGGGTTTAACTCAGGTGGTGAGAAGGCAACATATTGCCTCCTCACCACCTATCAACACACACTTGGGTTGCTTTTCAGAGGAGCAGCACTTGTGCTAGTTCACACGTAAAGTTAGAGGGTGGTAAAACAGTGGGGTATAATAGAAGTCTATGGCTAAACCCACAGGAGAGCTGCGGGTACATTGAAAATTTATCAATAATTTGAAAACTCGTACCCATTGGGTTCTAGTTATGCCACTGTAGATAATGCCTAGGCACCATATGATTTGTGCGTCCTTCTTTGATACTAGAACAAGAACCCAATTCGTACGAGTTTTCAAATTATTGATCATTTTGTTTCCCATTGGAGAGGTGAATCAAGCGTGAGGGAAGTCTCAAATCTCGAAACATTCTGGATATACCAACTCAAATTTTATGTGCTGCACGGTTTGAATGTGGCCTGGGATATAAATGCCTTTATAAACCAGGCATGATTATATCCCTAGCCCATCATCCCTGATTTAGTCTATTATTATTATATTGTTTTTAGATTTTTCTGTTTTTTGTCAGTCATTCATAATAAATGGCGTTAAAAGGTTTTTAAGATTATAATAGGGTGAATGAGTATAATCTTAACCTTCAATTTAAGTTCTAATATATATAGCCTTTATGTACTTCTTTCCAGTTATTATTTTCTGTTAGTTCATATGTGGATGTATAGAGTACCACACGTACCCTGCTCGTATATTCATTTTCGTGACGTCTCCGTGTGAGAGGCATTGGTTCGTCATACCCGGCTTTGACACATACGGGTCTAGGATCATGGCTAAATAGGAGTGTTGATCATTCAGTAGGATCTCCATTCCACGCCCATTAGACCAAAGAGACTCGTTGGGTCTACACTGGAGAGTCGTATAGGCACGCCCATTTGTTGCGGCTCTTATGACCTTTGACGTAGATGCGTGACCCAGCTTCCATTCCGCCTTGAGCTGATTCGTCAATTTCCCTCCTAGGTGGAACGCACCGCTCCCGCTGCCTACGTCATCGCGCACAAAGTGTGCACTCGGTACTGTGATTAAAGTACTGTTTGACGCTTGCTAGGTATGCGTGGAGAGTAGGGTAGACTGATGATCAGGGCAGTGATAATAAGAAAGCTTCGGGTCATATAATTCAGCCGTTATTTTTCTATAGGCTTTCCTAGTGCTGTATATTCCAAAGTGAGTCTGGGAACACGTACAGTGATGTAATCATGGAGTTTCCTCACTGCTTTGGACCGCACGCGGAAGTCCGGATGTGTAATCAAGCAGGGGCCACACAAAAGTGCTTTTACTATTGACCATTTAAGCACAGTGAAGTGGGGGGCGAGTGTATGCCCCAGTGGAAGTCTGAGTAGACGAAACACGTAGGGTACATATGCTGGCCCTAGCCACTCCAACACTGTGCAATTTTAAATAATTTTTTCATTTATTTGGATGTTTTCCTTCGGAGTCATATCCGGCTAATGAATTTTTTACGCAATACATTTTTTTACTTTTTACGCTATGAGGAGGCTTTTCTTTTTTCTTTCCATACCTTTAACCCACCATGGTCCGTAAAGGTCGAATGACGCTTTATTATTCCATCTCAAGTGTATTTGGATTGTTCATTTTGGACGTCAAATCATCATAACTATCTGCTGCGAAGTTCGCCACCCTGTTGTAAACGAGGAGCCTGACAGTGGATTCTACAGGATCAGCCTTTTGGCTTTCTATGCTCTATCGATCCACCGCCGTATGGTGAGTTGCATCCATAGGATCCGGTAAGAGTACCCATTTCTTCTCCCCTCTCCTTAAATGGATGGTGAAGGCATTTCTAGGTGTTACTGATTTGCGTTGTGGTTACTGCATGTTCAAAGAACTATTATATGCACAATCCATGCATTTTCTCTGTTAACCGTGATGTTATCAGATTATCACTTTTATGGACAATTGCTTTGATTTCTCATTTATATTGTTGGTTCACATTCACATGTTAATCACGTTTTGTTTATATATGGTTGCACTTTTCTATTTTTATGGATATTGTGTACTTATTTTAGAGTTTGAAGTTTACAGAGAGGTATCATCACATTTTTACCGCATAGGTAATTTTCACTATTTTCTGTAGTTGAGATACACTTTTTTCTATATATTTTGTTACATTTATCCTTTGTTGTGTTGGCAGCCACTACAGATACACACGTTTTGAGGGGCGCAGTATTTATATAACTTAATGCGGTAAAGTTGTCCGATCCCCTTAGCAGAACCCCCCCCCCAAGCATAATGTTTCCACCTCCATGTTTGACAGTGGTGATCATACGCTGCATTCCTCCTCCAAACATGGCAAGTTGAGTTGATGCCAAAGCGCTTGATTTTGGTCTCATCTGACCACAACACTTTCACCCAGTTCGCCTCTGAATCATTCAGATGTTCATTAGCAAACTTCAGAAGGGCCTGTACATGTGTTTTCTTGAGCAGGGGACCTTGCGGGCACTTCAGGATTTCAGTCCTTCACGGCGTAGTAGGTTACCAATTGTTTTCTTGGTGACTATGGTCCCAGCTGCCTTGAGATCATTGACAAGATTCTCCCATGTAGTTCTGGGCTGATTCCTCACCGTTCTCATGATCATTGAAACTCCACGAGGTGAGATCCTGCATGGAGCCCCTGCCTGAGAGGGAGATTGACAGTTATTTTGTGTTTCTTCCATTTTCAAATAATCGCACCAACTAGCTAATCTTACTAGGCCAACACTGAATCTACTCTAATTAACACATGTAGGGCCAGATTCTCGTAGATCGGCGTATCTTTGTTCCGACGTAGCGTATCCTATTTACGCTACGCCTCCGCAACTTAGACGGGCAAATGCTGTATTCTCAAAGCACTTGCTCCGTAAGTTGCGGCGGCGTAGCGTAAATAGGCCGGCGTAAGCCCGCCTAATTCAAATGTGGAACAGGGGGGCGTGTTTTATGTAAATGTTATGTGACCCGACGTGATTGACGTTTTTCGGCGCATGCGCCGTCCGTGGAATATCCCAGTGTGCATTGCTTCAAAGTACGCCGCAAGGACGTATTGGTTTCGACGTGAACGTAAATGACGTCCAGCCCCATTCACGGACGACTTACGCAAATTTTGGCGCGGGAACGACGGCCATACTTAACATTGGTACGCTGCATATACGCCTCATATAGCAGGGGTAACTTTACGCCGGGAAAAGCAGCCTAACGTAAACGGCGTATCTGTACTGCGTTGGCCGGGCGTACGTTCGTGAATTTGCGTATCTAGCTGATTTACATATTTCTAAGCGTAAATCAGCGTACACGCCCCTAGCGGCCAGCGTAAATATGCAGTTACCATACGACGGTGTAACACACTTACGCCAGTCGGATCAAAGGGAAATCTATGCGTAACTGATTCTAAGAATCAGGCGCATAGATACGATGGCTCAGACTCAGAGATACGACGGCGTATCTGGAGATACGCCGACGTATCTCCTTTGAGAATCTGGGCCGTAGAGTATATTTTTACACTACTATTGAACAATAACTCGCATAGTTAGCCAAATTGCAGGAGGAACAGCAACAGCTCAGTGCTTTTTGCTGTTCAATAGCTTCCTTATGAGATCACATCTCATGGCCATAAGCACATATTAGGCCCTGTTCACACCTGAGCATTTTGGAATCTGCACATGGGCAGAAAAAAATCACTGTTTTTTTCTTTTTTATGTCTCTAAGCACAGCTCAGTATTAAGCAGCCCATACATTTTTGTTGTTGTTCAACCAGTGGGTTGAATGAAAACCACTGACCTGAGTGTGTGGATGGGGGAATCCTCCCACTGAGCTATTGTATTCTAACCGTGGGGAGCCTTCTGAAAGGGTGGTTGCACAAAGGTTGATCAGGAGATCAACACAACAGTGCCCATATATGGATCTAATTTGGACGAATTCTAATCTATGTGTGGCCAGCTTTAGCCAAGGTGTCCGTGTATATTTTTATTTTAGAGCAACTTTTAGGGACTTCAAAATATGCCCAAAACCTAAATTCAGAGAGAAGTGTACTGGCATAATTTTATGAATAAATATACATGTATGGACATCATTTTATCCTAATGGCTATGAATATTCCAGACTATAATGAAATTATGTATATATATATCTTATTAGGGCTGTGGATAAGGGGGTACCACCGGTCCTCCTGTATGGGGCTCAGGCCAGCAGGGGGGCCCAGGCAGCTGGGTGAATCAATGTAGGAAGGGATGTGGATCGGCACAGCTGAAGGACAATTACTGGAACTAATTGCCTGTATGGCTCTCTGCAGCAGCTGAAAGCTGGCTTCCTCTCCCTCCTGCGGTCTTTCAGCTGCTGCATTGAGAGCCATACAGTGGATCAGTCTAAGTAATTGCCCTCGTCTCACAGATCACTCTCCCTGTGCACCATATATTTTCTCTTGCTGCCCAGGCCCCTGTCTGTGCTACGGTTGCCACCTGTACGGGATTCACCCGGACAGTTCGGGTTTTGAATCCTATGTCAGGCAGACTGAAACCCAGACACATTATTCAGACCAGACTGTGGCTCCCCCGAGTAACTAAGATAGTCACCCGCAAATCTGTTGCCGTCCGAGAGCTGCAGCTGCCACCTGGGGGCAGAATTGGCATCACTGCGGGGCAGAGCGATGATGTCAGAAAGAGTAATCTGGCCACACCCACCATTCACTGCGGCACACTATGAGCACTGCATTACTACTCTCCTTGGGGCACCCAATGGGGTCCCAGGCCGCTAAAGTGTTCGGGTTTGATTAGAAGAAAAGGTGGTTACCCTAGTCTGTGCCCCCCTCCCACCCCCACAGTGCTGCCAGCTTCTCTCCTCTTCTTCCCACCGGCAGCTGCAAGCAGACAATAGGATCCTTCGGGATGGAGAGTGGGGGAAGGGCCTGGTAACTATTTCACATTTACCAGCCCCTTCCTTTCCTGAATGAATGGCCCTCCTGGCCTCAGGTGATGTGTGAGCTCGGGGGCCGGCTGGCCCGAGGCTTCGTAACTGAGAGTAGGCCCGGAGGTTGCTGGGGCCTATTAGTCCAAGGATGGTCCTTCACTATCTCGCCTACGCTGAACCATTGGGATTCAATTGAAGGACTCATTCTGTCAGTTTTACCTCACTGTTCTGCCGGGTTGGCTGAAAGATTCTTGGCACAGTGAGTCGTGTACTCTATTGACATTTCTACAAAGTGTGTGAGTAGTCTTACGATCTTGTGGCAGAAGATCGTGGGATGGCCCGACGAACTTATCGAGTCTGTGGCAGAGACTCTAGCGAGCTTCCCACCAGCTGCTAGGGAGAGTAGGCCTATCTGGTGGTTTCTGGAATCCAGTGTGGAACCAAATTAATCCTCTGGATCTAATGCCGCGTACACACAACCGTTTTTCGGGTTGTAAAAAATGACGTTTTTAAGGGTCTAGAAAAAACTATGTTTTTTTCAACCCGATCATTAAACCGGCCTTGCCTACACACGATTGTGAAAAAGCAACACGTACCACGGCACTATAAAGGGGAAGTTCCATGCGGATGGCGGCACCCTTTGGGCTGCTTTTGCTGATTTTGTGTTAGTAAAAGACGATTTGCGCTTTTCAGTCTGTTACAGCGTGATGAATGTGCTATCTCCATTACGAACGCTAGTTTTACCAGAACGAGCGCTCCCGTCTCATAACTTGCTTCTGAGCATGAGTGTTTTTTTCACGTCGTTAAAGCCCACACACGACTATTTTTTTACGACGTAAAAAACGACAACGTTAAAAACGACGTGCAAAATTAGAGCATGTTCTAAATTTTTAATGCCCATTTTTTACATTGTGAAACATGCTCTGGAGCCCACACACGATCGTTTTTATTGACATTAAAAAAAACTTCATTTTTTACAACCCGAAAAACGGTTGTGTGTACGCGGCATAAGTTGTACCCGTGATCCGCAAAGCAAAAGGTACCTGAGTCTCCCCATCCCTCTAGTTGGAGAACTTCGTGTTTGGTGCAGACATTTCTTATGGACAACTCTTCAAGGAGAATCCCTGAGACAAGTGTATGGAACAGTAAGGTAACGGCAGGCCCAAATCTAAACCACCAGCTCCTTTGGGGTAGTGCTACATGGGCATAACTCAAAAATGGGCAACTTGAGTTCTCAGCTCTGGTCCCTATTAAGGTACTGTAAAGCTGACAGCTTTGCTTTACCTGTCCATGATTAAGACATAGTTTAGGACCAATGCTAGTAGGGGAGTCTACTCTTTAGGGTTACCACCTGTCCAGGATTCACCCGCATAGTCCGGGTTTTGAATCATATGTCCGGGTTTCAGTCAACCCGAAACCCAGACACATTATTAAGGCAGGAATGTGGCTCAGAATGGGGCTTGACAGGAGGGTGAGGGGGCACTATGTGCCCAGCATTACTATTTTCTTTGGAGTACCCAAAGGTGTCCAAGGTCTGTTACAATTCTATAGTGTATACTAAAACCAAAAATGTAGGGCTGTTACTGATTAAAATTTTCGTGTTCGATTAATCGTTTTTTTTTAAATCGATTAATCGACTAATTTCGATTAATTATAACGCACATACATTTTTCAGATCACCACCATATATAGTCTCCACTGTAATATCCACAGACATCTCCCCCACTATAATATGGTCCACATCACTCCCACTGTATAGGAAGATTAGTGCTTGCTTAGTCTTACCAGAGAAGCCGGCCGAACACGAGCAGTTGAGGCCAGGTGATGACGTCAACGCCTCGTTCTAGGCTCACCTAGGCCGCCGCCAGGTGGACCAAGATGACCGCTGCTTCGGGAGCTATGCCGAAGCCGCGGCCTTTCCTATGGCCGAGGCAGCAGCGGAGCTCCATGGATCACGTGGTGTGCCGATCCGCATATGGTGACCCGTTCGGATCACGGATGATTTACGATCCTTTGCACCACTGGCACAATCAAAAGAATTTTGATCGATCAAAAAAATTTAAGATTAATCGAGGAATTCATCTTTAATTTCCACAGCCCTACAAAAATGTTACTGTGCGTCGCTAAACTGTTTGGGTTTGGCTTGAAGAAAAAGTGGCAACCCTAGGGGTCTTGAAGGGGGGGGGGGGGTTGGCATACAAATTTTTCTATGGGACCCCATGATCTCTGGTTACCACTCTGCCGTCTATTCAAATATTTCTTGATTTTCTGCCTCTAATGACTATCACCTGGATGACTTGTATATACAAAGGGAGTGAGTCAGAGCACTAATCTAGGCCATATTATGTCCCGGGGCTGTTGAGATTCGAGAAGGGCTGGGCTCTATCTGACTGCGGTGACACATTGAAAGAGTTCAGGCTGCTTTTCTAAATAAGTTGTTTACCTTCCCAGAATGATTAAAATTCATGAAGAGGATCTAAATCTTATCTGCTGATTATCCTCCAATTTTTCCTGCACCACCCGCACATGCCGAAACATATCTTCCCGCTTACAGAAGGGATTTACGATGTGTCGGCGTGTACTTTGTGTGTTATGTTCAGAACAAAAATATATATTCCTTTGCAAAAGGTAATATGAGAGATTTCATATAAATATGTCATATCGAGTGGTGAATGTGACTAGTTCCAGAAAGGTTTCAATAGCAATCTCAGACTGCACATCAGAAAGACTCAGAGGAGGGACACTCGAGGACCCCCCTAATCCCCTCCTCCATTTTACACCAAAAAGAGATGGGAGCCATCTGGATTTTGTATGTGAAGAGCAGTGACAAGTACAGAGCTGGTGCTAAAAGGATCATAAAAGAAACCCTGGTAATGTATTTCAATACAAAGGGGGTCAATTCACTAAAGATTACCCAATGCGAAAAAACACGGTCATGTGACTCATTTGCATAAATTATCACAAGTATGTCCAATTCACAAAAAGAAAGCAAAGAAAACAATTATGCGGTATTTAATGCAAAATTAAAAAAGTGCAGGTAAATATTGCAAAAAAAAAACATGTGGTACGCTGTTAAAGTGGAGGTACACCCGAAAAGTAAATTTTTAACCTTAGATTGATGCTCATTTTGTCAAGGGGAATCGGGTAGTTTTTTTAAAATCAAAGCAGTACTTACCGTTGTAGAGAGCGATCTTCTCCGCCGCTTCCGGGTATGGGCTGCGGGACTGGGCGTTCCTATTTGATTGACAGTCTTCCGACAGGCTTGCGACGGTCGCATACATCGCGTCACGATTTTCCGAAAGTAGCCGAACGTCGGTGCGCAGGCGCCGTATAGAGCCGCACCGACGTTCGGCTTCTATCGGCTACTCGTGACGCGATGTATGCGACCGTCGAAAGCCTGTCGGAAGACTGTCAATCAAATAGGAACGCCCAGTCCCGAAAACCATACCCGGAAGCGGCGGAGAAGATCGCTCTCTAAAAAGGTAAGTACTGCTTCGATTTAAAAAAAACTACCCGATTCCCCTTGACAAAATGAGCATCAATCTAAGGTTAAACATTTTTTTTCGGGTGAACTCCCGCTTTAAGTCCAATTTACAAACAGAACAGAAAGTAAAAATATCATATTTATCACGAGGATCTTGCTGCCATTATCACATGTGGTATTGCTCAGATGCAGCATGGGGGTCCCCTCCCCCCTCCGAATAGCTGGTTGTTAAGGAAGCCACGGGTGACTCATCAGCTGTCAGCGGGTTTCCTTCATCAGGATCAGAGATTTCTTTTGTTCGGGTGGACAATGGACATCGTGATTGACGATGGATCTACAACAGGGGACATTTTTTTTTTTAAATAAAGGAATTGTCAAAAACAATTGTGTTTTTATTAGCTTTTTACACTTTTTGGTGTATAAGTAGGCTATACTCATTCACATGGTGGGAGGGTCGGGATCTCGGGGCCTCCTTGTTAAAGGGGACTTCTAGATTCCGATAAGAATTCCAAGACCTGACCCCAAAGGGACTGGTATAGATTGAAGGACCCCCACGCTGTTTGTTTAAGATTTTTTTAAAGAATTTTTAATTGCCAGCGTGTTTTTTTTACATTCGGCTGTCAGCGAGAAACCGTCATCTATTGTTAAGGACGCAGCAGCGGGCTACTGCATGAGCTATTTATTGGCAAATTCTTAGTGAATTGAACATTTGTACAATTGTTATTTTAACACATTTTTTCAGTCAATATTTAACTCTTATGCCGCTTATACAGAACCGTTTTTCATGACGAGAATTTTTTTTTTTAATTGGTAGTTTAAAACGGCCGTGTGTAGGCTCCAGAGCATTTTTCTTGACGAGAAAAATGGCCATTAAAAATTTAGAACCTGCTCTATTTTTTCTCAGCGTTTTTCACGTCGTCGTTTTTCTCGTTGTGAAAAACGGTCCTGTGTAGGCTTTAACGACGGGGAAAAAAACGCGCATGCTCAAAAGCAAGTTATGAGAAGGGAAATTTGCATAATCAGCCCAACGTGTGGCACCATTCGAATGGAACTTCCCCTTTATAGTGCCGTTGTACGTGTTGTACGTCACCGCGCTTCGCTCGAGCATTTTTTATCACGATCGTGTGTATACAAGGTAGGCTTGAGAGAAATTATGTCAAGAAAAACGTTGTTTTTCCCATGACATGAAAAACGGTCGTGTGTACGGGGCATTAATGAATTGACTCCAAAGATCCTCTGTTGTCTTCTGTTTGGCTCCCCCTAGTGTTGGCAAGAAACAGCTGCTGCTGGAAGAGATGAAGTAAACAGACTGCTTCCAGGTTGGAAGTACCAGTATGCAGAAGCCCCTGTTTATCACCAAAGAGGTACCCCTTGAATTTTTAAAACCAAGCACAGCAATTGTGAATTTAGTGTATCATAAATGATTGTCTATTTTTTTTTTTAATAAAATACTTGTTTTTAACCTTTCCTTCCTAATTTGCCTCATGCAGCGAATTTGCAGCCCCTTAAAGCAATAGTAAACTCTTATTATACACTTGTACCTACAGGTAAAGGTTTAATAAGGCTTACCTGTAAGTACCATGAATATCTACTAAACTTGCGCCGTTATTCACGCTATCTGCAGCCGATGACATCACCTGCACATCGTAGTAGCTCATCATTGAGAGTGCCCTGAATGCAGAAAGACTGTGCTGTGATCATGACTCCCGTGTGCATGCACAGGAGTGACATCATCACAGCCCGGCCATTCAAACAGCCATGGACTGCAAACTCAAAAATAAGACCGGATAAAGATGGAAGTGCCTGAAGCAGTGACAGCTCAGCACAGGAGGGCTCTGTTTGTAAGGTAGGTCTGTCATTATGTGCTAGTATGCAATGCATACTAGAATATTATGGCACAAATCTGCAAGGAGGGGGGGGGTTTAAAGCAAAAAAACATGGAATTTTTAGGGTTGGTTTTCTAATCATGACAATAACTGAACATACTATATATATGTCATGTGTGTTGAAATAGCCATTTGTAGTCTCCATCAGAAGCCCGTGTGTCAGGATGACAACTCAAAAGCACTTTTGAGAGGCAGAGACAAAGTGTTGTCAACCTATAACAGCAACTGGACGCTACATCCAAAACACTGACTTTATTGTGATTGTAAAGTCTCAAGGTTTTACGCCTTAAAGTGACACTAATGTTTCCCTTTTTTTTTTAAATAACAAACATATCATACTTCCCTCTACTGTGCAGCACGTTTTGCACAGAGTGGCCCCGATTCTCGTCTTCTGGGGTCCCTCAGCAGCTGTCTCGGCTCCTCCTCGCATCAGCTAACCCCCTTCATGGGAAGCTCTCTCCCAAGGGGGTTTGCTTGCAGGCGCGCGCCCGTGATACAGCCAGCGGCTATAGCCGCCGACTGTATCACTCGGCCCCGCCCCCTGGCACGCCACGTCATTGATTTGATTGACAGCAGCGGGAGCCAATGGCTGTGCTGCTATGAATCAACCAATGAATGAGCTGAGAAGCCCGGCCGAGAAGCCAGCGCGTTCATGGCGCGGGACTTTCGAGGGGTAAGGTAAGTAATCGTCGGGGCTGGGGGGCCGTTAATACTCTGATGCATAGAATACATTAAGGTGAAAAAACATGAACCTTTTGCAACCCCTTTAATGCATTCTATGAATTAAGGTGAAAAACGTTCTCTGCTGCAGCCCCCCCCCCCCCCCCTTTTTTCTTACTTGAGCCAATCCGTTTCAGCTCCACGCACAAGCCCAGTGGCTCCAGCCGCTGTCTCTGTCCTCATTGGATAGATTGATAGCAGCAACCACTTTACAACCACTTTAAATGCGCTACTTAAATTGAAGTAAGTTGAAGAAATTATAGAATAACATTTTTTTTTTATTTGTTATACAGATACAATAAAAATTCATTCTAAAGGTCATAAAGCCATAAAAACATACAGTATAAAAATGTATTATTTCAATGAAAGCTTCAGATTAAACAAAAAATTGGAAAATGACTTTTAAAATTACATTAACATGGACAAAATTGTATTCGGTTTTAGTGTAAAAGCTCAAAGCTGGCCATAGATGGATTGAAATTCAGATAGTTCAGCAGGGATTGGTTGAATTTCGGTCTGTGTCTGTTTTCCTGTTTGACAGAAGCTGATCTTTAGATGGACAATCTGGAAAACTATTGTCAATTAGTGTCAGCAGCCGCTTATTAGAGTATTCTGAGAGTGGAGAGTCCTGCTGTCAGAATGCAATATCCTGGTGAAAGACCCCTTTTACACTGCAAGCGCCGGCCGTTAGCGCTAAAGCACCACTCGATTTAGCTTTTGCACCGCTTTTCAGCCACTAGCGAGGTGCTTTTAACCCCAAAAAAGTGTTTTTCAGGCACTTTGAAAGCGCTGCCCATTCATTTCAAAGGGCAAGGCATTTTGGTAGTGTTCAAACCGCCCCAAAGTGCTTGCAGAACTTTTCGGAACATCCCGCAAAGCGCACCGCCCCAGTGTGAAAGGTCACACTCGAATGAATGGGAGGCGGCTTTCAGGCACTTAGCAGAGGCTAATTCCAGCGCTAAAGCGCCTGAAAACTGCCCCAGTGTGAAAGGGTTCTAAGGGTTTGTGTGGATGGAGGAATATATTCTTTTTTTTGGCTGGCCAGGTTAACCCCTTAACGCCAGTGCCTCCCACCCCTAAAGACCTGATTCCCACCAATGTATTTTTAGTGCATTTTGCAGATTTGCACTACAGTCCATTTAACTTAGTTTCCTATGGAACACGTTCTGTACTGCAAAATGCAAAATTAATCAAACCTAAATGGGATTTCTGATGCCAGGAGGCAGGGTTTCTGATGATGTGACCGCGGTGATTGGCTGTCACAGTGATCACATGTTCAGAAAGCTCCCGATCACAAGTAGAGATTCGGGGCCCTCCATTAGCTGCTAGTAACACTGCTGGGAGCGCACAGGGCTCAGCTCTATTTACGTTCTGGTACGCATATATGCAGCCACTCTGCGTTAAGGCCCAACCACTGAGAGGCCACATATATGCGTACCACCAGCATGAAGGGGTTAAGTATAACGAAAGACAATTTTTTCTGCGTTGGACAGAATACCGGTTTTAATTGCTGTCTGTGTCCCGTTAGGGAGATCCCTCCTCTCTATGTCTCCTGTTTACCATTATCATTGAAAGTGAAATTTTGGGTTGTCCCCAGAAAAATAATAGGAGGGAAATGTTCCAATGAGGACACTAGTTCTGGTGTCCTGGGGGTCCCCAAGGAATTCCCTTTATTTGCAGGGATTTCCTCTCATTTCCTGTTTGGCTATGGGACAGGAAGTGAAGGGAAATCTCTGCAATAGGACACAGTTGGCAAAAAAAATCTAACAGGGGTTACTCTATCCAAAATGAAAAAAAAAAAATTGCCTATAGTTCTTCTTTAAAGCTGACCCCATACAGCAAGAGCCAGGATGAGGTTCTCTAGCAACCACAAACTATTTCCTACTGGGGGACAATAGTGATTGCACATGACTTCCTCATTTTAGTCTGATCTATATATTTGTATATAAAATGCGCTTTTTATTTTTCAAAAAGTGTTTCCCAGTGCTAAACCTTTCATCCAATTTCTAAATTGCTGCACTTGTACATTTTACAAGCCAATATAAAGGAATAATAGTGGTTAAAAAAAAGCACTTGTGGATTTAATTAACCTTTTTTTGGGTTAATTCTCCTTTAAGGGGGTGTGACAGGGGGCGTGTCCTGTGCCTACATACATTTGTTGATAGGTGTCCCTCATTCCCATCTCATAATGTTGGGAGGTATGGCCATATCCATTTATGTTTCTAACTTTGAGCAAAGTATACGTTTGGTTTAAAGCTGAACTTTAGGCAAATAAAAAATAAAACATTTTTAATTCAGATATGTATTTGTTAAATGTCATTGAAAATGTCATTTGCATGAGGGTTGGTCCTCTGAGCCAGTCAGGCTTCTATCATTTACAAGCTAAAAGAGAGAAGAGGAGCGAGAGAGCAGAAAGGGACAAAGTGCTACTGTTTTCTTCATTGTCCAATCACAGGCTGGGATACACACAATTCTCTGTAGATTTTTTCCTTTAGATTTACCAAAACCATATAATATGAGGTCAAACCTTAGTTTCAATTTGGCCCTTGCACTACATGGTTTCGGTAAATCTAAAGGATATCAGACAACAAAAGTTGTATAGTGTGTATGGGGTCTTAGACCAGGCTATATTAAAGTATAACTAAGGGCCCTTTCACACTGGGGCATTTTTCAAGCGCTTTAGCGTTAAAAAAAGCGCCTGTAAAACGCCTGAAAGAAGCTGCATCTGCAATCCCAATGTGAAAGCTCGAGTGCTTTCACACTAAAGCGCCTGAAAAACACCCCAGTGTGAAAGTGGTCTTAGCGTTAAAAAAAAGCGCCTGAAAGAAGCTGCATCTGCAATCCCAATGTGAAAGCCTGAGTGCTTTCACACTGAGGCGCTGAGCTGGCAGGGCGTCAAAAAAAGTCCTGCATGCAGCTTCTTTGCAGCGCTTTAGGAGCGGTTAATTGAATAATTTCAAGCCCCCTTCCCATTGAGGAAGCTTTTTTTAACGCCAAAGCGCCTGAAAAGCGCCTCAGTGTGAAAGGGGTCTTAGCAGCGCTTTACCAGCGTTTTTCGGGCGCTGGCAGTGTGAAAGGCCTCTGAAAGCACTTGGGCTTTCACATTGGGATTGCAGATGAGGCTTCTTTCAGGCGCTTTACAGGCTTTTTTTTAAACGCCAAAGCGCCTAAAAAACGCCCGAAAAACGCCCCAGTGTGAAAGGGGTCTAAGGGCAAAACTTTTTTTTTTCTTTGGATAGAGTGGAGAGGGATTAGAACATCTATAAGTTTTTTTACTACTGTCTGTGCCCCCATTTAGGAGATTAATCCTCTCTAGTTGTCCTGTTTAACGTTATCTTAAAAAAATAATGAAAATTCAAAATGTTGGTTTGTCCCCAGAAAGGTAATACTGTGGTTCCCCGAAAATAAGACCTACCCAGAAAATAAGCCCTAGTTTAAAATGCTTGTTAAATCCTATAATCCACTCTATTACAGTACAGTGGAACCTTGGATTGCGAGCGTTTTGCAAAACGAGCAGGATTCAGGCCAAAGCGGTGTGCAGTACTGCGTTTGGCCTGAGGTGGGGGTGGCCCCGGATCCCAACCGATTGGCAATGCTCAGAAAGACACGGAAATACTCAGTTCCCGAGCCTTTCAGAGGTTTGCCGAGGTCAGCAGAGCTGTCCTCGGGCCTTTCCGGATTTTTCCGAGGCTCTCCGGCACCCCCCACCTCTGGCCGCATGCGGTATTGCATGCCATTGAAGTCAATGCAGAACAAATTATTTTAGTTTCCATTGACTTTAATGGGGAATATAATGATATGCGAGTACTTTGGATTACGAGCATTCTCCTGGAACAGATTATGCTCATAATCTGAGGTTCCACTGTAGTATATAATGTACAATGTGTGTGGTTCTGTAATATGATTGCGGGGAAGAGAGCTCCGGCGGGTCACAGAAGCGCAGAGCGGCGCTATAACGAAGGTATTTGGCACAATTATATTACAGAAACACACACATTGTACATTTATATGCTACTGTAATAGAGTGGATTATAGGATTTTACAAGCATTTTAACTCTGTTCACACTGGGGATTCCTGTCAGGCAGGGAAGGGGAGAGAAGACAGCACATTACATGGTAAGACCTACCCCGAAAATAAGCCCTACTGTGTCTTTTGTTCCCCCGGGCTTATTTTTGGGGAGACACGGTAGAGGGGAATTCTCCACTGCGGACACTAGTTATGGTAACCTGGGGGGTCCCCAAAGGATTCCCCTTAATTTGTAGGGATTTCCTCTCACTTCCTGTGTGGCTATGGGACAGGAAGTGAAGGAAAATCTCCAAAATGGGACACAGATGGCAAAAATAAACCTTACAGGGGGTTTAACCCTCCCTTACTCTATCCAAAATGAAAAAAAATATATAAGTTTTATCTATAGTTCTACTTTAACTTCAGTGTAGGGTGCAGGGAGTTCATGAACCAGGTTGTGTCATCTTATATGGGTGCATACCAACTGGCAGGATCAACAAGTAATACAATTCTGTTATTGGGGGAATCAGAAAAACAAAAAGAGTTGTGTAAACTCTAGTGATAAACTTTATCACATATGAAATTCTTTAAAATTTGCCCATACAGGAGCTCCGATTTAATGTTATGATATTCAGATATGAACTAGTCTCTGGATAGTTTAGTGACGTTCCAACAAATTAGGAAAAATGCAACGTATTGTCTTTTTTTAATAGATGTACTGTTATTGTAGTCCACATGAATCCATTGTAAACAAAAAATTCAAAGTATTGCACAAATCAACAATTCCTTTTCACAAGTGAGGTCTTTATCCACTCATTAAAAGCCTTCAGGGATTCTGCCTTTGTTTCCTTTTCAGCTTCCATCCAGACGCAAGTGAAGTGTGTACCAAATCAGATATTTCTCTAAAACGACAACTCCTAATAGCCAGAAGGGAGCATACTCTAAGGTCACCAGGCCCTTAAAGTTGTATCGGTAGTGACTATAGTCCCAAGGGCAGGCTCTCATACATCTCAGTATCCATCCAGAACTGAACTCACAAAAGTACACCCAAAAAGTGTAGAGAACGGCGCGGAGAAGGAAGCTGCAATGAAACCTCAGATACAAGTACATGTACTCTATACCCAACATGGCTACTCCATAGATGAACAGCGCCCAAACACTGGAGACACCCCGAAACCTCCAGTCTCTGTTGGCAGTAAAGTCCAAGAAAGCTGTGAAGAGCACTTCACACACGTACCCATGGATGGAGTAGATGTACAAGCGGAAGAGAAGGCCCAAGGGCTCTACAGATCCCATGACCAGGTAGTACCTGTGCAAAGAGATAAGAAAAGACAAAAAGCCATTGTAAACCTTTGAAAACAATATATATGTACTTTGCGCCTATCTAAATTAGTAGAATATATGTGAACTACAAAGATAAATGATATAAAACAGCTGCTCCCCTAACTAAGGTAAATGTGCTACTAGGTATTAGTGAATTGGATATAGGGGCGCTCAACTAGGGCTGGGGGAAAAAATCTATTTGAATCCTGAATTGAGTTGCAAGGTCAAATCAATTCAGGTTTTCAAAAAAACTTTTTTTTCCACCAGGACCGGGACCAGCACCGCGCCGGTCCTGAGGAGCTGCAGGCAGGAGTTTTTAGGCGAGGCCGTGGCTTCGGCCTAGTCCGCGAGGCGAGAAGCCTAAAAACTCCTGCCCGCAGCTCCTCAGGACCGGCGCGGTGTCAATCAAAAATAAAAACTCGATTTGAATCGTAAATCAAGTTTTTTATTATTATTATTTATTATTTTTTTGTGGGGGGGGGGGGGTAATCACCCAGCCCTACACTCAACTACCAAGTAAATTTCTATTGTGCAATAATAAATGAACAGGTACCTAAGGAAGCACACTTAAAACGGAGTTCCACCCAAAAATGTAACTTTTGGTTTTTGGAACTTTCGCTTTTTGGAACCCTCCCCCCCTCCAGTGTCACATTTGGCACCTTTCAGTATTTGTAATACAAGTATTTTGCTCCCACTTCAGGGCTTAGATGCCCGAGCCACCCGCGGGTATCTAAGCCACTTTCTTTGTCCCCCCTGCTGTCTTCTGGGATACACACAGGTCCCAGAAAACAGCAAGGACCAGTGGGATCGCGCAGCGCAAGTCGCACATGCGCAGTAGGGAACCAGGAAGTAAAGCCACAACGCTTCACTTCGTGATTCCCTTACCGAAGATGGCGGCGGCAGCATCCGAGAGCCGAGCGACAGCTCAGCTATGGGAGCCGACATCGGGGGTGCCCTGGACAGGTAAGTGTCCTTATTTTAAAAGTCAGCAGCTGCTGACTTTTAAAATAAAAAAACAGCGGAACTCCACTTTAAGTACTCATAATAAAGTGCAAAGTGACACACACAGCATAAATATAAACGTGACTTATATATAGCACTGAATACAACAATATATCAATTGCAAAGGATTGATATTCAATCAAAGTCTTAGTAAATGTGACTCTTCTGTGCTGAAAAATCTTCTGAATAATATCAATAGTGAGTTATCCTTCACCAGCTGAGCAAAATACACCCAAAGTGCTCCATAGGTGGGTTCTGCCTCCAAGATGGTAGTGACCCCTTTACTTAAAAAGCAGGTCCAGGACGTGTAGCACTACCCTTGAAGGGGCTGCTGGTTTGTTTTGGGTGGCATGTTACCTCATGGCTCCTATGCCGTCTAAGGGTGTATGGTGAATGTAGCATTAACGGAATGTCCACGACAGGTGTCTTTTTCTGTGCTCTTTATTAGCCAGCCGGGTAAAAGGGGATTTTAAACCAGAAATGGCAAGGTATAATCTCAGAGAGAACACCTTCCCAACTGGCATGACCCTAGAAGCAAAGGCTAATAAACCAAGCAAAGATTGCATATCTTTTAATCACACTTTCTTCATTCTTATTATAGTTAATAATAAAGATCTAAGCTTGTTTATTTTCTCTTCTGATAAACGAAACTCCAGTAGATCAGAATCAATAGTGATACCCAGAAAATCGAGACAAGTCGAGGGCCAAGCCGTCTTTTCAAGAGCAAGAGGAATACCAAAATGGCTACAAACTTGAAAAAGGTGTCCAATAATAGTGCGCAATCCGAGGAACCTGATGGGCCTAAAAATAGAAAATCATCTAAATAATGAAGTAGAAAATTTGAAGCAGCCTCAATACTAACCACCCATTCTAAAAAAGAGGAAAAATACTCAAAATAAAAACAGGACAATGAACAACCCATGGGTAAACATTTTCCATCGAAGAAAAACCCCATGGAATTGAAACAAGCCGGATTAATAGGAAGGAGGCGAAAAGCAGATTTTATATCTACTTTTGCCATAAGGGTCCCTCTTCCCAAAATTCTAATTTTCGATAATGCATCCTCAAAGGAAGCA
This sequence comes from Rana temporaria, assembly GCF_905171775.1. Taxonomy (NCBI): domain Eukaryota; kingdom Metazoa; phylum Chordata; class Amphibia; order Anura; family Ranidae; genus Rana; species Rana temporaria. Next base: position 45,404,411 of record NC_053497.1, on the reverse strand, counting down.
TACGACACGGACGAAAGGCTAACATCAATTTGGTCATTTAGAGACTGGCCCTAGGAAAAGACAAGTGATGAATTAACCGGAAATAATCTTTCTCTTTTTTAGGAACAATTCCTAATGAGGAAATTCTCAAATTCTGAAAAGGAGGGGAACTGAAAGGACCCGCCACCCTACCTTCAGAAATTTCTTTTGACATTTTTACAGAAACAATATTCGAAAATTGATAACAGGATTTCAAATTTTTTACTAAACAACACCCTGTACCAGAAAAAGAAGGTAATAAGTAACCGTCCTTAAAACCTTCAAGTAGCAACTGGGCCCTCGACTTGTCTGGGAACACCCTGAGCCAAGGTAGCATATCTCGCCATTTCACCGGCGTGTAAGCCTTTAGGAACAGATCCTGACTGCAGGACTTAGCGACCGAATGTGCTCCTGAGCAGAAGGCACATTCATGGCGATACCTGCAGGAATTGGGCCATTTACACTGACCATCATTGAAGTTGAAACAGATTCCCTTTTTGTACACGGTATTTGAGACTTGTTGAGCATTCTGACTCTGCTTGGAATAATTTGCTCTTTGAGGAAGAAAAAGATTGAGCCAAAGGCCCACATCCTTAACTTCCCATTTTAACGAAGGGTGAACCGACAATTTCTGACGAAAGGCCTTATCGTAATTAAACCATGCAGTGCCACCAAAATTCTTAAAAGCCTCCAAAACATTATCTAAGTGCTGAAAAAGACCAACACTTTTCTCGGAAGACCTCTTACAAAGAATACCAGAAAAAATGCAGAAGGCCTGTAACCAGTCGTTGAACGACCTAGTCACAGGCCTTCTCCTATCCTCCTCATCTTTTTTTTCTTTACTAATAAAATCCCTGGAAGAAGGGAGCAAAGGTAAAATATCCAAAAACTCTCCAGGCCATATTTTTTCCTTTACTGATGAGGATAAATGGTATCCTAATGGAGAAATCTCACAAGAAATTGGCTCTTTTAAACACGTTTCAGGTAAATTCTGCAGTCTGGCAGAATAAAAATTAACACCTATGTTTAAATCAGTATTAAGCAAAGTTTGGTCGTCATTTGCTAAACATCCACTAGATAGCGCCCAGATCCCCACTGTATCCTGAGCCTGAACCTGAGCAGAACTATTGACTAGCTGAATATCCTTCGCTACCTGAGATAACAACTCGGCTATGCTGGCTTATGTAGGCATAGAAACAGACTCACCATTCCTTTGTTGCTGAGCCTGCTGGCTTGTCTGCACCACTGGAGCCGATCCGTCTCATGATTCAGCAGCGGATCTCCTATGGGCATCAAGCGTTGCCATGGCGATGAACTCTCCTGCGGGAACTCAGCGCTGAAGCGCCGCCTCTTGATCCGCTTCCTCTGCCGGCCACACCTCCAGCCGAACCCTCGGCCGAGATTCCTCCCACCTCGGATCTAGAAGACGCACTAGCCACGCCTCCAGCCGCTCCTCTCGTTGTGCTGCCGTGACCCTGGGAGGACCACTCAGCTCTCCTGGATGCCGTCGATCTTGGTGGAGAAGGGGAGTGTCTTCTCGGGGGGGGCGCGTCTTCTCTTCTGAGCCACACTCCTTCCTGCAGAGGTGACGCTGCTGCTTCTCCTGCGACTTGGAACCGGAACGGCTTCATCTTCTTCCGGGCACAACATGGGCTCACCGATGGGGAATCCACCCGCCAACGATCCGCCTTCAGCCACTGGAACACCAGGTCCCACAGCAGCCGATGTAGCTCCCACCGGAACCTCTATAACGGAGCTTGAGGTAGGTCAAGACAATCCTCCTTCGCCCGCCCGTTCAATCAGCCGCCTCAGCAGACTCATCTTCTGGCCTCAGAGGACCCTGTTTGTCCAATGGAGATAACTCCTAGGACACCACAGATCCTGTCCTCTGAGGCGACTGAATCAACGGAACGGAACCCCTTCTTTTATAGCCCTAACTAGTACTGGACCTGGCTGGATAGAACTGGAACAATCCCCCAGTATCCCTAAAAGCCCGGGAAAATCATGTGTAAACCTTTCCCAGGCCATGTGAGCACCAGGTGTTCTCTCAAAGCCCGGGAAAGTCACGTTTTTTAACTCTCCTAGGCCATGTGAGCACCAGGTGAGACCTTGAGAGCTATAGCAGGCTTCTCAAGGGGAGCCTTAAAACTGCCCGCCCTGCTGCTTTCCCATGAGAAAAGGGGGAATTGAAACCGTCTCCCCCTTTTCTATCAGTTGGGTCCTAATCTGCTGGGGGAACATTTTCAGCAGGACACCAGGACTGAGGCTGTTTGCATGTTAGGTAGTCGAATGGTGCCCCACGGCTCTCACTCGTAGCTGGCATGCGTTCTACCGTCCAGCGCAAACAACCAAAGGGACCGGAAGTGACGTGACCAAGACTCGCCTCGACGTAGGTTTTCATAGATTTTACGTCATCAGGAAGCGCATTCGGCACTGTTTTTTTATTGCTTTTAAAAAAAAAAACAGGATTACACTATTTCACACTAGCCATTTACTCTCTCCTCTCCTCACGCTGTGACATCGTGAGGAAAGGAATGACGATACCTGGAAGGTGTGTTTACATCGTGATTAGACAAAGCTGATTACGTGGTAAAGAGCCACTGTGATTGGCTCCATACCTTAATCTGTGATCAGCTGTTTTGCGTCGCAGCAGTTGCATGGGGGCGTGGTTCTGGGAGGACATCGTATGCTGCCCTCCCAGAACTGGATGACTGTGCTGTAGCTGTTATTTGGCTATAGCGCATTCAGCAAATGGTGGCATTTTTCCCACTGACCACCAATCAATTCATTTTAGCAGTGGTTCTCTGAGACCTGAAAATGATTTCAAGGGTTCCTCTAGTCTAGTGGGAAAAGATTGTGAAAGGTATCATAAAAGTGCCTGTAGACATTAGAAACAATTCCGTAGAAACAACGATTTAAATTTTTTTTTAATCACTTTGGAGCGTGAACAATTGTTCGCCACAAAAAACAAAAAACAAGCAATCCTTTCAAGGTTCAGTCATCCGGGTTGGATTCTTTCAGAATCTGTTTGTCTGGGAGTGTCACTTGTTAACAGCTGACAAGTCATGAACAATCCCTTACACAAACCGAAAGTACACAAAGTTTTCTGTGAGAATTTAAAGCCAATAACAACAATTTTACAAAATGCAGCCTACTAGTCCTTAGATGTGGTGGCTGCATTAGCTTTTATTTATTTCATTTTTCCCTTTTGTTTTACCTGGTGATCCTGCCAGTAGCACACTTCCTTTTAGGGTGAAAACGCTTCCTCACCATTCTGTATTTATGTGTTGTTACTCTAGGCTGATCACTCATGATTTGAACTACTGAACACCCCCCCATCTTCATAACATAGAAGGGAATTTTTGGGGGGAGTTTTCAGAGGTGAACTGGGCAGGCCTGATAACACTGACTCAAGTTCCACAGAGGCAGAAACTATAATGTATAACAAAGAGCTTTCAATTGTATAATTACCAGTGCCAGGACAAGGTCATCTAGAGCCGCGAGGGGCGAACATGCCACTTGTGCCTAACCACTCCCCCCCCCCCCCAAGATGTATGAGCATTGTGTGTCGGCAGAAATTCCCCCATAAAAAAACTCAGCACTAATCTGCATGCTTACCCCCTAAGCATAAATTCCCCTTCCTCCAAGTACAGGTCTGCCCCCCTGCTGAAAGCCCTCCTCTCAGCACAAATCTTTGCCCCTCACCCCCCAAATCACTCCAGCTCAAATGCCCCCCCCCCCAAAAAAAAGCAAAACAAAAATACAAATTCCCCCCTCCTAGCACAAATCCTCTACCCCTAAAATATCCCCTCATAGTACACATCCCCCCACTTCAAATTCCCCCCTCCAAGCACAAATCCCCCCCCCATCCTCCCTTCCAACATAAATCCCCTTAAATCACTACCTCCTAGAACAATACTTACCCCCTGCTGCCCCTGAAATTCCCCAACCTAACATAAATGCCCTCCCCCAATCTCATTGTGGCGCCCCCCACCTCACATAATACCACAGTGCCCAGGGCAGCCGTCCCTCCTGCCCACCCCTTGTCCCGGCCCTGTAAATAAGCAAATAGAAGAAGGTCATTGTTAGGATTTACACACATCAAATATTTAAAGCAATGTGTAGACAAGTTTGGCAGTGAAAAACACAATAAATCGCCTAAGCTATAAAGATTTACCATACCATCTGTTACTTGGGAACTGCAAATTTACACTTATGTGGCTAAAAACATGAATCACTACAATGACACATACGTTATAGCTCAGTGAATTATTATGCAGGGTTAATAGACCGCCAGCAGGATGTGTAGCGCTTTAGAAAAAGCACAGTTACAATACAATTCAAGACAAAGGTCCTGATTGTGTGAGCTTACAATCTAAAAGGGAAGGGCAAAAAATATGAAGGATAATAAGGGTTTATGTACACACAGACTATGTTGACCGCCAGCCATGGGAAAACGTAAAACGGGGCAAAAACGAACTACAATATTGCTGCGTTTTGCGGCTGCCGGTCAAACCGTTCCTATCCAGAACGCCATTCTTCTGCATTCAGGAGAGAGAGGTTGAATCTCCCCTAACCGCAGCAGCTTCTGAACTCTTGTAAAAGCTTACATGTACATGGACACATTGGGGGTTATTTACGAAAAGGCAAATCCACTTTGCACTACAAGTGCACTGCGAGTGCAGTCGCTGTAGATCTGAGGGGGACATGCAAGGAAAATAAAAAACAGCATTTTAGCTTGCACCTGATTTCATGATAAAATCAGCAGAGCTTCCCCACATTTCAGATCATTTCAGATCTTCCCCCCAGATCTAAAGCGCACTTTCAGTTCACATGCAGTGCACTTGTAGTGCAAAGTGGATTTGCCTTTCATAAATAACCCCCATTGGCTTTTATGGAGTTGAGTTTAAAGCGGAGGTTCACCCAAAAAACAAGTATCTAACATTACATTCAGTATACCTCAAACATGTACAGTATGCCAGTGTTTTTTTTTTGGGGGGGGGGGTGTACATACGGTATTATCGGTATTTTACTCCTGGCTTCCAGGTACTCGCTCCCGTGGGACTGGCCGTTCCTGTGCAGTGCCGCAATGTCATCTGGGACTTCGCCCATATGATTGACATGCCTGAGAAAAACTCCCACCGGCGGATAAGGCGCGTCACGACTTTCCGAAAGTAGCCGAACCGCGAGTCGGCTCTATACGGCGCCCGCGCACCGACTAGGCGCCGTATAGAGCCGACTCGCGGTTCGGCTACTTTCGGAAAGTTGTGACGCGCCTTATCCGCCGGTGGGAGTTTTTCTCAGGCATGTCAATCATATGGGCGAAGTCCCAGATGACATTGCGGCACTGCACAGGAACGCCCAGTCCCGTGGGAGCGAGTACCTGGAAGCCAGGAGGAAAATACCGATAATACCGTATGTACACCCCCCCAAAAAAAAACACCAGCCTACTGTACATGTTTGAGGTATACTGAATGTAATGTTAGATACTTGTTTCTTGGGTGAACCTCTTAGGTGTTGGAAAAAAGGGGGGTGTTTGGGCAGCCTATTGGGACTCACATCGAGGCTGTGCCAACCCACAATGTGTTTATATGCGGTGACGCAAAACGCCGCCCCTATCCCGTGACCACGTCCCCGTCAAGGGAGGCGACGTTCTGATGTCACCGCATCACGTGATCGGACCCGAAAGAGACGGGCTGCACGTTCTGTTAGCCGGCCGGCTTGTTATTTTAAACGCTCCTTTTTATCTGCATTGATGTAAGTGTACATCTTTTTTACCTAAATAAACGTACTTAAGGTTTTTGATGCTATGCGAGTCCTCCTTTTCTCTCTGCATATTCCTTAAACATTGGCATTTCCTGAGGATTCACTCACTGGTGAAGATTTGCTTGCTTTTGCTGATTGAACCGAGGATTCCATGTGTCCATGCTGTGTTTGATCTCTTTGAGATCTATCTTTCTGGTAAGGGTCAGTGTTTGATCGTGGTGGAGGTGTTTTGTCATCACTGTCGCTGTACCGTTTGTGGATCAACTTCACACTGGGCATTATTATCATCACATTATTAAGTTTTGGACTTTGTTTCTTTTTCATCCCTAAAGGTTGAGGTGCTTGTGGCACCCATATTTGTGCCATTGCATTTATTACTGATGCTGTGTATTTTTTGTTCATTTTATTAGGCACAGTGCACTTTAATTGTAGCGTGACTCCTTTTTTCTTTTATTTTGCTGTTTTTTTTAGTCTAACATTTTTGAGTCGCAGCTCACGATTTTGTTGTGATTTGTATATGGTATGCGCAGTATTTTTTTCACATATACACATATATGTTTGGTGGATTGTCATTTATAGGTGATATGTACAGGGGTTAATAATTGTAATTATTGCACAGGATTAGGTGGATGTAGGTCAACCACCAGGGTAGCGCAATCCATATACTATACTAATTTCATTTTGGGCGAGCCACTATAGAGTGACTTGCCCTTTTTTTGATTGCAGCAAACCAACTAATATAGAACAATTTTGGCTTTCTATTTGCGCCAGCAACACCTGTCCCATATAACTTTACTGTTGTCTTATTTTTTTATTCAAAAAAGTGATTTTTTTTCCAAAAAAAGTGCGCTTGTAAGACCCCGGCGCAAATACGGTGTGACAAAAAGTATTGCAATGACCGCCATTTTATTCTCTAGGGTGTTAGAAAAAATATAAATAATGTTTGGGGGTAATTTTCTAGCAAAAAAAAAAACTGTTTTAAACTTGTAAACACAGAGTTTGAAAAACAGGCTCGGTCCTTAAGTGGTTAAGCACCACGGCCCACCTGAGTATTGTTGCTGACCATGTCCATCCCTTTATGACTACAGTGTCCCCATCTTCTTATGGCTCCTTCCAGCAGGATAATGCACCATGTCACAAAGCACCAATCATCTCACCACTGGACAATGAGGTCACTGTACTCAGGGCTGATCCTAGGGTCACAGGCGCCTGGGTGCAGAAATATTTCTGGTGCCCCCACATGGGTGTGGTCATTTCACTAACTCCTCCCCTTTACAAATGTTTCTATGGCAATGACTCAACCACAGAGATGCTCCCCCACAAAGTCTTCATTACCCTGGGATCCTTACATGATCTCTTAACAATAAACGAAATACAGGAAGAGAAGCAGAGTACTTTATTGTGACCTGGAGGGGGCCTCTCTGATGGACACAGAGAGGCCTTATGTTAGAGAGTCTGTTAGCAAGACCCCCAGACATACTACAGACATGATACAGGAGATGGTCAGAGACTGCAGACATAGTACAGGAGATGGTCAGAGACTGCAGACATGATACAGGAGATGGTCAGAGACTGCAGACATAGTACAGGAGATGGTCAGAGACTGCAGACATGATACAGAAGATGGTCAGAGACTGCAGACATAGTACAGGAGATGGTCAGAGACTGCAGACATGATACAGGAGATGGTCAGAGACTGCAGACATAGTACAGGAGACGGTCAGAGACTGCAGACGTAGTACAGGAGACGGTCAGAGACTGCAGACATAGTACAGGAGATGGTCAGAGACACATCAGTTCTGGACGGACACACACCTAAGCTCAGAACACTAGAAGGAGAGAAGGAGGGAGGGGAGAACTCTGCCACTTCGGCGCCCCCACCTCTGCAGGCGCCTGGGTGCAAAGAACCCTGTGCACCCTGCCTAGGACCGGCCCTGACTGTACTCCAAAGGCCTCCACAGTCACCAGATCTCATCCAATAGAGCACCTTTGGGAGAATCGCATCATGGATGTGCAGCCAACAAATACGCAGCAACTGCTTGATGCTATCACGTCACTATAGACCAACATCTCTATGGAATGTTTCCAACACCTTGTTGAATCTATGCCAGGAAGAGTGAAGGCAAATAGAGGTCCAACCCGGTACTAGCAAGGTCCAACAATAAAGTGTCCTGTGAGTGTATGTCTATATATACCTGATAACTTTAGGATGAATTGATTTGTAGCAATACTTCATTGATGTCTAATACTTCATTGTATGGAACTATAGTGTCAAGTAAATAAGAGTTAAATGTTCTGCGTTCTTTGTATCTACATGTTGTACAACTTTTCTTATCCTATGTAAAAACAATAAAACTTAAAAAAAAAAACAACGACGCACCTTTGCCTTATCTATATAAGGGTGCATTCAGGTGTACCTGCTGCCAAAACTTTTTTGGATGGAGATGAAAAGCTATGTTGGCTTGTTCTACCATTATCTGTACAGGTAGAATCTATCAAAGTGTTCCAGCCTGAATAGCTATCATTAGGCAGAAGAAGGAACTGCTACATTGTGTGATCGCCTGTACAGGTAAGATCGGGAGGAGGAGACAGTGCGGAGTTCTGGTCTGGTTACCTTAGGTGTCCTGCTCCCCAGCGTATGACAGCTCTCCCCTCAAGGTATGTTGCAGGTATGTGCAGGTAGCTGTCTCCTCTCTGTTCCTGCTAGTATCGTGTCTTATGATCTATCTTGCTGTGTCTTATAATGTGTCCTGTGTGCCCATACACCTTACCCCTCCCTGAATAATGTGCCCACACCCCTCCCCAAACCTTCCCTTTCCTTTGCCAAAAAAAAAAGGTGGCATAAGCCAGGATGTACAGGATGTATACACATCAAACACACAAAGTAAACATGTTATAGATCTGGTTGGATTAACTCCTCTGAAGATGGGTCAGTGATGGGAACATACCGCCTTTTATTTGGGAGGGCAGAGAGACTATGTGACTTGTACCCGGGCACAGGTTTAAAAGCAGAAGGCAATTCATTTACATAGCCAGAGCTTTTTTTCTCAGAAAAGAAGGTGCAGGAACTCAACCACGACCCTGATCAGATTTCACAAACAGTAGAAGGGTCCTAAAGGTGCATTAAATACCAGGATTGCATTACATACAGAATGCAGAGTTCAGGGGGGGTTACACACAGAGTGCAGAGCTGTCATTTGTAAACACAGATATTTAGGGGGAACCGCACGTCATTTTTTTTTTAAATTGACGGCGGGGTTCCCCTTAATATCCATACCAGACCTAAAGGGTCTGGTTATTGAATTTGCGGGGACCTCCGCGCATTTTTTTTTCTAAAAGTTCGTGTCCCATTGACTACAATGGGGTTCGGAGTTCAGGTTCGGGTTCCCGAACCCGAACTTTTTTTTTAAAGTTCGGGTTCGGACCCGAACCCGAACATCCAGGTGTCCGCTCAACTCCAGTTTCCTTTAAAACCCCTTTAACTGTACTTCTGTCTCGGTCTGATTCATGATTTCTGACAATAATCTCTGCCACACTCCACCTATCAGGCTTGTATGGTAGAGTGGCCAGATGGAAGCCACTCCTCTGTAAAAGGCACATGACAGCCCACCTGGAGTTTGCCAAAAGGCACCTGAAGCACTCTTGGTCCATGAGAAACAAAATGTTCTGCTCTGATGAAACAAAGATTGAACTCCTGAGTGGCAAGCTTCATGTCTGGAGGAAACCAAGCCCTGCTCGTCGCATGGCCAGTACCATCCCTACAGTGAAGCATGGTGGTGGCAGCATCATGCTGTGGGGATGTTTTTCAGCAGCAGGAACTGGGAGACTAGTCAGGATGTACAGAGACATCCTTGACAAAAAACTGCTTCAGAGCGCTCTGGACCTCAGACTGGGTGGAAAGGTTCATCTTCCAACATGACAACGACCCTAAGCACACAGCCAAGATAACAAAGGAGTGGCTACGGGACAACACTGTGAATGTTCTTGTATGGCCGAGCCAGAGATTTAAACCCGATTGAACGTCTCTAGAGAGATCTGAAAATGTCTGTGCACTGACGCTCCCCATCCAACTTGATGGAGCTTGAGAGGTCCTGCAAAGAAGAATGAGAGAAACTGCCCAAAAATAGGTGTGCCAAGCTTGTAGCATCATACTCATAAAGACCTGAGGCTGTAATTGGTGCCAAAGGTGACTCAAAGTATTGAGCAAAGGCTGTGGATACTTATAGGCGTGTGATTTCTTTCATTTTTTTATTTTAACCACTTAAGGACCCGCTCATGTACATATACGTCGGTACTTTAAAGATGGATATCTCGGTAACGGCAGCAGCTGCTGCCACAACCGAGATATTCATATTTACTGTGAGTGGTTCTGTAAACTATAACGGTGGTCTCCGTAGCGGATTCGCCGCAAGATCACCATTATCACCACTCTCCGCCGCTTACCGGATGTATTCACAAAGCACTTGCCTCCTAAGTTATGGCGGCGTAGCATAAATGGGTTGGCGTAAGCGCGCCTAATTCAAATTGTGAAGTGGTGGGCGTGTTTTATGTAAATAAACCATGACCCGATGTGATTGACGTTTTTAACGAACGGCGCATGCGCCGTCCGTGGACATGTCTCAGTGTGCATTGCTCCAAAGTACGCCACAAGGACTTATTGGTTTCGACGTGAACGTAAATTAGGTCCAGCCCCATTCACGGACGACTTACGAAAACGACTTAAAATTTAAAAAATTTGACGCGGGAACGACGTCTATACTTAACATTGGCTAGGCCAGCTTTTTGGTGAAATAACTTTACGCCTGAAAATGCCTTACGTAAACGGCTTATCTTTACTGTGACGGGCAAGCGTACGTTCGTGAATAGGTGTATCTTGCTGATTTACGCATTCTATGCGTAAATCAGCTTTCACGCCCCTAGCGGCCAGGCGGAACTAGACAGCTAAGATACGACAGCGCAGGCAGTCGTATCTTAGCTACATTTAAGTGTATCTCAATTTGCGAATACACTTAAATGTACGATGGCGCAGATTCAGAGTTACGACGGCGTATCTACTGATACGCCGGCGTAAACCTCTCTGAATCTGGCTAGTAGGATTTTTAAGGTGCCAGAGCACAAGACAGTTATAAAAAATATCAAACTTTTATTGAAAACATTAAAATCATCATATTACAGTATCCATACGACAATGGAAACATGCAGTAACTTCAGCTCTCTACATGTTTCGCCATACGATGGCTTCATCAGGAGACTTTTGATGGGTACTGCATATAAGATCACTGATTACTGATGAAAAACAATAGGATTGGGCTCCGAGATCACAGAGGTAGATAGAAAAAGATATTTGGTGAAACCACAGAGGAAGGCATAAACGTCTGTCACCATAGCTATCACCAACAGGTTCCCAGGAAACTTCAGCTATCTAAAACACTATTCCCAAAACTGCCACAGGGAACAATTATTCAGCAAGACATGCTTGTCAGAAAGCTGGCATCAGTCCTTATGGTGTGTCTTTCATCTGATTGAGTTTCCCCTCTCCATAATAAAGACCTTCAATTGGGTCCTTCAATATGGAGAGGGCAAACGCAATCAGACGGAAGACACATTATTATTTATGCCCTTATTACTTTATTTAGTTCTTTATTTGCATTTATTTGTTTGTTAATGACTACAGTGCTGCATTCATTTGCATCTTTTATATTTGATTTGACTTCAGATTTAATTGCGGTATATATTCAGCAACATATATCATGGAAGTACACAGGTTTTAAATATTGCTAGTATAAATGAATAAAAGCAGCATAGAGAAGCAGTACAATTAAGAGCTTGCCACTCTGCTTTCTTCCATGCCCTTTGCTTGCAAATGAACTGTTTGGCTCCTTGTTCTGTATCTTCATCCCACATTCCAGCCCTGCTGTACAGGGCCTGCAAGAGGCTAATAACTAGGTTAACCACTTCCATACCGGGCACTTACGCACCTTCCCGTCCAAGCCAATTTTCAGCTTTCAGCACTGTCGCACTTTGAATGGCAATTGCGCGGTCATGCTACACTGTACCCAAACAAAATTGGCGTCCTTTTTTCCCCACAAATAGAGCTTTCTTTTGGTGGTATTTGATCACCTCTGCGATTTTTTTTTTGGCGCAACAACTAAAAAAAAGACTCAAAATTTTGAAAAAAAATATGTTTTTTTCCTGTTAATTTATTTGTAAATAAGTTTTCTCTTTCAATTATGGGCACTGATATGGCGGCACTGATGGGCACCGATGAGATGGCACTGATGGACATCGATGAGGTAATACTGATGGGCACCGATGAGGTGGCACTGATTGGCGGCGCTGGTATGCGGCACTGATGGGCACTCATAGGCGGCACTGATGGGCACTCATAGGCAGCACTGATGGGCACTCATGGGCGGCACTGATGGGCACTCATAGGCGGCACAGATGGGCACTCATGGGCGGCACTTATGGGTGGCACTGATGGGTACTTATGGGTGGCACAGATGGGCAGTAATAGGTGGGCACTGGGCATGGATGGGCACTGTGGGGTGGCACTGATGGACACACTTTGGGGTGGCACTGATGCATCCATGTTGCCAGTCAGTGCCCATTTGTGGGCACTGATTGGCATCTTTATTTTTACTGCCCTTTTTTTTTACTGATTTTTTTTATTTTTTATTGCCCCCTTTTTTTTTTGTCCTTCCCTGGTGGTCAAGTGTGGCGATCCGAGGGGGGGCTGCGCTGATAAACAATCAGCACGAACCCCCCCTGTCAGGAGAGCCGCCGATCGGCTCTCCTCTACTCGGAGATGCAGGGTGTCAGACTGCCCCCCCCCCCCCTCATCACAGATCACCGCACTGCGCGCCCCCACGGGCGCGCGCGGCATGAAATCCTGCAGGACATCCATAGACGTCCAGTCAGGATTGTGTAACCACATCCCGGACGTAAATTTCCCATTGACCGGGCGGGAAGTGGTTAAATGACAGCTGACTAGGATGGGAACTCCCCTCAGTTTGGCGAGTTTTCGTCTTACATACAGTGCTTCGAAAAAGTATTCAAAGCCCTTGAAATTTTCCACATTTTGTCTTAATACAACCAAAAACATAAATGGATTTTATGTGATAGACCAACACAAAGTGGCACATAATTGTGAAGTGGAAGGAAAATGATAAATGTTTTTCAATCTTTTTACAAATAAATATGTGAAAAGTGTGGCGTGCATTTGTGTTCTGCCCCCTTTAGCCTACATTCACATTGGAGGCGGGTTTGAAAGCGTGCGATTTCAGCTGAACTCAAACCCTTCATTTAATGGCGCTTTCCGGGGGCGATTTGGCAGATGTGTGCGGGTTCATGCACAGATATCTATTGAAATCCCCCCCCCCCCCCATGAAGTCACCAAAAGTAGTGCAGGAACTACATTTAGGAATCGGTGTGGCACTGCAAAGTCGGCGTCGCACTGATTCGTATAGTGCCATTGCTGGCAATAAGCTTCCATTTGAAATATGATTTGACATGTCAAATCGGCCCGATGTGAACGGGGGCTTACTCTGATACCCCTAACAAAAATCTAGTGGAACCAATTACCTTCAGAAGTCACCTAATTAGTAAATTAATCTCAGTATAAATACAGCTGTTCTGTGAAGCCCTCAGAGGTTTGTTAGAGAACCTTAGTGAACAAACAGCATCATGAAGGCCAAGGAACACACCAGACAGGTCAGGGATAAAGTTGTAGAGAAGTTGAAAGTAGGGTTAAGTTATTAAAAAATATCCCAAGCTTTGAACATCTCACAAAGCACTGTTCAATCTATCATCCGAAAATGGAAAGGGTATGGCACAACTGCAAACCTACCAAGACATGGCCATCCACCTAAACTGACAGTCCGGGCAAGGAGAGCATTCATCAGAGAAGCAGCCAAGAGGCCCATGGTAACTTTGGGGGAGCTGCAGAGATCCACAACTCAGGTGGGAGAATCTGACCACAGGACAACTAATAGTTGTGCACTCCACAAATCTGCCCTTTATGGAGGAGTGGCAAGAAGAAAGCCATAAGAAGTCCCATTAGCAGTTTTGGTCACCCTACCACAAGAGCTTCCGTTTTGGAGTTGCTCTGGCCCAGTTATCTAGCCCTTACAACTTGTCCCTTGTCAAAGTCACTCAGACCCTTACACTTTCCCATTTTCTACTTTAACCGCTTAAGGACCGCCTCCTGCAGATATACGTCGGCAGAATGGCACGGCTGGGCACAAGCACGTACCTGTACGTCCTCTTTAAGTGCCCAGCCATGGGTCGCGGGCACGCGCCCGCGACACGGTCCTAAGCTCCGTAACCGCAGGACCCGATCGCCGCCGGAGTCCCGTGATCGGTCCCCGGAGCTGAAGAACGGGGAGAGCTGTGTGTAAACACAGCTTCCCCGTTCTTCACAGTGGCAGCTTCATTGATCGTCTGTTCCCTAATATGGGGAAACACGATCAATGACGTCACACGTCCAACCCCGCCCCCCTACAGTTATAAAACATATGAGGTCACACATAACCCCTACAGCGCCCCCTAGTGGTTAACTCCTAAACTGCACTGTCATTTTCACAGTAAACAATGCATTTTTATAGCATTTTTTGCTGTGAAAATGACAATGGTCCCAAAAATGTGTCAAAATTGTCCGATGTGTCCGCCATAATGTCGCAGTCGCGGGAAAAAAAAACGCTGATCGCCGCCATTAGTAGTAAAAAAAAAAAATTTTATAAAAATGCAATAAAACTATCTCCTATTTTGTAAAGGCTATAAATTTTGCGCAAACCAATCGATAAACGCTTATTGTGATTTTTTTACCAAAAATAGGTAGAAGAATACGTATCGGCCTAAACTGAGGGAAAAAAAATGTTTTTATATATCTTTTTGGGGGATATTTATTATAGCAAAAAGTAAAAAATATTGCATTTTTTTCAAAATTGTCACTCTATTTTTGTTTATAGCGCAAAAAATCCAAACCGCAGAGGTGATCAAATACCACCAAAAGAAAGCTCTATTTGTGGGGAAAAAAGATACCGATTTTGTTTGGGAGCCACGTCGCACGACCGCGCAATTGTCAGTTAAAGCGACGCAGTGCCGTATTAACCCTTTATCGGCGGGGGTTAATACCGCACCGCTAGCGGCTGATTCCCGCGGCAATCTCGGCGGTATAGCGCCGCTATTTTTAGCGGCGTTATACCGCCACCGCGGCTCACGCCCCAGTTTGAAAGGGGCTTAAAGGTCCGGGTCTTAAGTGGTTAAACACATTAGCTTCGAGGACAACATGTTGACTTACAGCCTAATATATCCCACCCAATTTCAGGTGCCATTTACTATACCTGTCAGTGGTCATAATGTTATGACTGATCGATCTATATACTATTTGTATGTTTTTGGGTATTATATCTGCTTTATCAGGTGAAATGATGTAAATGAGGGTGTTGGCTCTGGTGCATGTATGAACTGGGCCTGGAATAACAAAATTACACAAGAGTAGTAATTATCCAGATGTTAACAATGAATTATATAGGTAATAAACCTTGAGGTCAACCACATTCAGCGTATCAAATATATGAAGTTATGCACTAATGATTTTCTAAATTATGACAGTCTCTTGAAGCTAACATTTGTTATAGACAAACAGGTAAGATTGCATATTTTAATTGTATGAATCAACAGGAAGGTGTTAGTGCGTCACGTCAATGGCAATTGTCTGTTTCTCTATAGAAGAGATGGGCTAGGGTATAATCCTTTATTAGTCAGGTCAGGCAATACCTGTGGTACTCATGTTGCCCAACTTTCCCCTATATTAAAGGGGAGTTCCAGCCATTTGTATGTTTATTAAAAGTCAGCAGCAACAAAAAGTGTAGCTGCTGGCTTTTAATAAACAGGCACTTACCTGCTCCAGCGCTCCAGCGACGCGCCGGGGCTCCGTTCCTCTCCCCCCCTCTCCGGCCGGCGTCTTCATTTTCAGTGTGGGCACCCGGCCGTGACAGCTTTCGGCTTCACGGCCAGGCACCCACTGCGCATGCGCGAGCGGCGCGGCACTGCGCATGCGCGAGCGGTGCGGCCCGGCGCTGCGCCGTGTAATTGGCCAGGAGATCGCCTAGGACCTGTGACGTGTCCTAGGCGATCGCCTACAGCAGCCACTTCCTGAAGGCGATTAAGCTTAGTCGCCTACAGGAAGGAGGAAGTGGGACAGGAAGTCCCACTCGTGCTGAAGCCCCCACTCCCCCCCCAAAAAAATTACATGCCAAATGTGGCATGTAAGGGGGAGAGGAGTGGGTTAAGAGGAAGTTCCAAATTTGGGTGGAACTCCTTTAAGTATTTTGTGGTTAATTTTATTGTATGACTGGGACTGCCACATGCGTGGGATGTTAGGGCAGTGGCATTATTGTTCATCTGCTTCTTAAGTCTGAATGCCCATTAAAGTGTAAGTAAACCCTAAATCCAATTTTCAGTATTTCCCTGTATATAGTTTTCTAAAAAAAACAACACTTTTTAACCCCTTCCATACAGGGCATTTTCACCCCCTTCCTGCCCAGACCAATTTTTAGTTTTCAGTGCTGTTGCACTTTGAATGACAATTGCGTGGTCATGCAACACTGTACCCAAACTAAATCTTTATGTTTTTTCCCCCCACAAATAGAGCTTTCGTTTGGTGGTATTTGATCATCTCTGCGGTTTTTATTTTTTGCGCTATAAACAAAAGAAAAGCAAGAATTTTGAAAAAACACCATCTTTTTTACTTTTTGATTTAATAAATATCAACATTTAAAAAAAAAAAAAAATGTTTTCCTCAGTTTAGACTGATACGTATTCTTCTACATATTTTTGGTAAAAAAAAATTGCAATAAGCGTATATTGATTGGTTTGCGCAAAAGTTATAGGGCCAGATCCTCAAAAGGGAAACGCCGGTGTATCTACTGATACGCCGTCGTATCCCTGTTTCTATCTTTGGAACTGATCCACAGAATCAGTTTCCAAGAGATAGACAGAAGATCCGGCAGGTGTAATAGTTTTACACTGCCGGATCTTAAGATGCAGTACCGCGACCGCCGCGCGTCGAATTTTAAAATTTTACGTCGATTGTGTAAGCCGTACGGGAATACGGAAATACGCTACGCGCCGATCAAAAAATTACGTCACGTCGCGCAAAGCACGTCGGCAAATTTGCGTCACAAGCATGCGCAGTACGTCCGGCGCGGGAGCGCGCCTAATTTAAATGGGACTCGCCTCATTAGATTAGGAACGCCTTGCGCCGGACGGATTTGAGTTACACCGCCGCAAATTTCCAGGTAAGTGTATTGTGGATCGATACCTAACTTAGGAAATTTGCGGCAGTGTAACTTAAATCAGTTAAATTACGTTGCGCTGCGGGGCTGTGGATCTGGCCCAAAGCGTCTACAAAAAAGGTGATAGATTTATGGCATTTTTTTTTTTTACTAGTAATGGCGGTGATCTGTGATTTTTATTGTGACCGCGACATTGCGGCGGACATATCGGACACTTTTGACACGTTTTTGGGACCATTCACATTTTTACAGCGATTAGTGCTATAAAACTGCACTGATTACTGTGTAAATGTGACTGTCAGGGAAGGGGTTAACACTAGGGGGCGCTGAAGGGGTTAATATGTTCCCTGGGAGTGATTCTTACTGTATGGGGAGGGGGACTCACAAGGAGAGGAGACCGATCTGTGTTCCTCCGTTCTGGGAACACACATCGGTCTCCTCACCTCTGACAGGAGGTAGATCTGTGTGTTTACACACACAGATCCACACTCCTGCCGTGATTGCCGGCAATCGCGGGTGCCCGGCGGACATCGCGACCGCCGGGCACGCCCACCGGGTTGCGAGCATAGGACGTCATATGATGTCACTTTTGAGGGACAGGCAGTACCTGCCGACGTCATATTATTGTGGCTCGGTAGGGAACTGGTTACCGTATTTATCGGCGTATACCGCGCACTATTTTGCCCTGAGAATCAGGGCAAAATCGTGGGTGCGCGATATACGCCGATACCCGCTTTCCCGCTCCAAGTTTGAATACTGCGCCGGCATATACCGAGCGCAGTACACTCGTGTATAGTCGGGCAGTCTCGGCTACACTCGCCATCACGTCCTGTACGTCCAGGTTGTCAGCGCGAGAGTAGCTGAGCATTGCCGACTATACGCGAGTGTACTGCGCTCGGTATATGCCGGCGCAGTATTCAAACTCGGAGCGGGAAACGAGCGGGGAGGACGCCGGACCCGACGAAGAGGACACCCGAAGCCGCAGACGGACGCCGGACCCGACGAGGCCGCCGATGGACGCCGTGCAAGACACCAAACTGTAAGTACAAAAATCTTTTTTTCACAGGAATTTCTGGGCAAATTTAGGGGTGCGCGCTATACCCCAATAAATACTGTAATTAATCTAATAGGGGTTTTATTCGTTCCCTACAAAATGAAGAAAAAGTTTTGGCTATACCTAGGCGTCTATTTGTAAAACATCACTTGAACGAATATCACACACATTCATGCAGGCTGTACAAATGTATTTCTGTAATAGATCAATTCCTACGATTGTCAGCACCATCTAGTGGCCAAACTGCGGTATATGAATGAATAGGAATGAATCTACTACAGAAATTACGACCTATATTCGTGCAGCCTGCATACATTTGTGTGACATTCGTCCAATGAATGTTTTATAAATAGACCTCCTAAACTTTAATACATAGCCCAGGTGACAAGAAAATACAATTCTGTGGTCTCCCTACATCTGATCTTTTCCCTATTACTGACTTACAATGTCGTGTTCTACACTGCATGTCTGTGTGCAGATGGTCACCTTGGTAGAGGCAGAGTTTTTCTTTTTTTTGCCTCGTGCAAAAGGAACAGTGAGAAGCACAGTAGTGACATCGCTAAATCTTTCTCCATAGCTCTTCACACTAGTAATCAGAGGGAGCAGTGCCTGAGATCTCACGCTGCAGAAATACAGTACAGCTATGAGGCTGTAGGAATAGGAGTGTCTAGGTACCTTCAAGCGCATCTGAGCACCACAAACCAAAAACACTATTTTATTAATTTGTAATATTCAAAGCAAACTCCCCCATCCATCCGTGTCTTAATCATAGGCGTGCACACAGGGTGTGCCGGATGTGCCTGGGCACACCCTAATCACCCCATGCACATTAGCTTTGTAGACCATTGCTGATAAAATTTTATGCATGCTCAGCATTACTTGTGATATCTATGCTAATAGGAAATTTCCAGCAAGGAAGGTAGAATTTTATTTATTTTTTACCATGCACAGCTGCACCAGATTCTGAATGCACCAGCCTTAGTAAATCTACCCCATGTCCATAGGCGTGCACACAGGGTGTGCCAGATGTGTCTGGGCACACAATAATCACCCCATGCACATTAGCATTATTGTTCTGTATGCCAGGAGGAAGATGGGAAAGATGTCCACATCACCAGCTCTGCCACTCTGCCATAAGAGAAGTGCTTACGCACTTCTCTTCCACTGTGCCAGCAGGGAGATTGATCTCCCTACCAGGCTATATACATATATATATACAGTATATATACCCTCACATTATTGTAAATGTTTTATTATATCTTTTTTACCCTCAGCTTCTTTGGGTGTGTTTGGGGTCGTTATCATGTTGGAATACTTCCCTGCGGCCCAGTCTCCATAGGGAGGGGATCATGCTCTGCTTCAGTATGTCACAGTACATGTTGGCATTCATGGTTCCCTCAATGAACTGTAGCTCCCCAGTGCCGGCAGCACTCATGCAGCCCCAGACCTTGACACTCCCACCACCATGCTTGACTGTAGGCAAGACACGCTTGTCTCCTCACCTGGTTGCCACCACACACGCCTGGCACCATCTGAACCAAATTTGTTTATCTTAATTTAATTAGACCACAGGACATGGATCCAAAAATCCATGTCCTTAGTCTGCTTGTCTTTAGCAAACTGTTTGCGGGATTTCTTGTGCATAATTTTTAGAAGAGGCTTCTTTCTGGGACAGCCATGCAGACCAATTTGATGCAGTGTGCAGCATATAGTCTGAGCACTGACAGGCTGACCCCCCCACCCCTTCAACCCCTACTGCAATGCTGGCAGCACTCATACATCTATTTCCCAAAGACAAACTCTGGATATGATGCTGAGCACGTACACTCAACTTCTTTGGTTGACCATGGTTGCTGTATGGTCTTGGCCACCGTGCTGCAGCTCAGTTTCAGTGTTTTGGCAATCTTCTTATAGCCTAGGTTATCTTTTTGTAGAGCAACAATTCTATTTTCAGATCCTCAGAGTTCTTTGCCATGATGTGCCATGTTGAACTTCCAGTGACCAGTATGAGAGAGTGAGAGCAATAACACCACATTTAACACACCTGCTCCCCATTCACACCTGAGACCTTGTAACACTAACGTGTCACATGACACCAGAGAGGGAAAATGGCTAATTGGGCCCAATTTGGAAATTTTCACTTAGGGGTGTACTCACTTTTGTTGCCAGCGGTTTAGACATTAATGGCTGTGTGTTGAGTTATTTTGAGGGGCAGCAAATTTACACTGTTATACAAGCTGTACACTCACTACTTTACATTGTAGCAAAGTGTCATTTCTTCAGTGTTGTCACAATAGTGTGAACCCGGCCTGACTGCGACTGCTGTTGCTGGCGATAGGGATTTCCTTACTGTGTTTTGTTCAAGCAAGACTACAAAGTGTTGGTTCTCTACTGATATATAATTTAATTTGTCATGATGAAATTATCCAAATAATTAAAACAGCTGTTTCGAAAGTGCCTATATGATGATGACATACCTTGATAGTAATAATAAAGGAATGTAGTAGAGTCAGCTAAGGGCAGGTATTAGAGTTTATTTGCTGCAGTCATAACAACACCTGTCTGTGAGTCGTCTAATTGTTTGTCATTATATACAATGTACTATAAAGATCAGATCACATATAGGTGACAGCGGGTTAAACAGACACAATAAGAGGATTAATCATACAGCTGAATTAATGCTTTTGCATATCCTTTAGCTTTAAAGTGATATTAAAGGCAATAAAAAATAAATAAATAACAAACATGTTATACTTACAGTACCTGCTCTGTGTAATGGTTTTGCACAGAGCAGGCTCGACCCCCCTCTTCTGGGGTCTACTGCCGACACTCCTGGCCCCTTACACCAGTGTGACCCCAGAAGCAAGCCGGTTACCCAAGCAGGCTCGCTCCCGAGTCTCTGCTCTGCATACCCATTCACACACAGAGCCATGGCTCTGTCCCACCTCCTCTCTCTTCTCATTGGTTCACTGGCTGTGGTGAGGATGGGAGAGTCCCTGGAGAGCCAAGGTTCTTGTGCACATTGCGTGATCGAGATGGGGCTCAGATAATTATTGGGGAGTGTTGGGGAGGGGGGGGCTGATGCACACAGAGGCCCAGATTCACAACCGAGATACGACGGCGTATCTCCAGATACGCCGTCGTATCTCTGAGTTGCGCCGTCGTATCTATGCGCCTGATTCTTAGAATCAGTTACGCATAGATTTCCCTTAGATCCGACAGGCGTAAGTCTCTTACGGCGTCGGATCGTAACTGCATATTTACGCTGGCCGCTAGGGGCGTGTACGCTGATTTACGTGTCGAAATATGTAAATCAGCTAGATACGCGAATTCACAAACGTACGCCCGGCCGACGCAGTACAGTTACGCCGTTTACGTTAGGCTTTTCCCGGCGTAAAGTTACCCCTGCTATATGGTGGCGTAAGTGCGGCGTACCAATGTTAAGTATGGCCGTCGTTCCCGTGACGAAATTTGAAAATTTTACGTCGTTTGCGTAACTCGTCCGTGAATGGGGCTGGACGTAATTTACGTTCACGTCAAAACCAATACGTCCTTGCGGCGTATTAGGAGCAATGCACACTGGGAGATTTCCACGGACGGCGCATGCGCCATTCGTGAAAAACGTCAATCACGTCGGGTCACATAACATTTACAAATCACACGCCCCCCTGTTCCAAATTTGAATTAGGCGGGCTTACGCCGGCCGATTTACGCTACGCCGCCGCAACTTACGGAGCAAGTGCTTTGAGAATACAGCACTTGCCCGTCTAAGTTGCGGAGGCATACCGTAAATCGGATACGTTACGCCTGTGCAAATGTACGAGAATCTGGCCCAGAATGTTTTTTACCTTCATGCACAGAATGCATAAAGGTAAAAAACCTTCTGCCTTTAGAACCACTTTAAAGTGTATCTAAAGACATTTTTTTTAAACTTAGATTCTGGTAAGGGGATAGGATCACCATCCGGTTTTTATTGTTTTCTTTGCTCCCATTATCTATTATTGTTATTTTTATACAGGATTTATATAGCGCAAACAGTTTACGCAGCACTTTACAATATAAAAGAGAGACAATACAGTTATAATACAATAAAATACAAGAGGATTAAGAGGGCCCTGCTCAGGAGAGCTTACAATCTAATAGGGTGGGGCAGGTGGTAGAAAAATTTGTAA
Organism: Rana temporaria; assembly: GCF_905171775.1. Taxonomy (NCBI): domain Eukaryota; kingdom Metazoa; phylum Chordata; class Amphibia; order Anura; family Ranidae; genus Rana; species Rana temporaria. The sequence continues at coordinate 45,382,101 of NC_053497.1, read as the reverse complement.
CTGTGGGGAATGAGCTGATGGAAGTGGTAAAAGATTAGTTGGAGACGTGATAGGCTTCCCTGAAGAGATGAGATTTCAGGGATCGCCTGAAGGTAGCAAGAGTAGGGGATAGCCGGACAGGTTGAGATAGTGAGTTCCAGAGGATGGGAGAGGCTCTGGAGAAATCCTGGAGACGAGCATGGGAGGAGGAGACGAGAGAGTTTGAGAGTAGGAGGTCTTGAGAAGAGCGGAGAGGTTGGTTTGGGTGATATTTGGAGACAAGATTGGTGATATTAGCTATATTAACTCTCCTTGTTGGTGCTTGAAATGAAGTGAAAAACTAAAATATTGAGTTGCCACCAGAACTAGGTAAAGTCTTCCAATAGAGACACATGTTTCAGTGACAACGGTCAAAGAGGGAATTTTCCTCACTTTTGAGAGATTTTCCCTCACTTCCTGTTGTGTCGGCAGCACAGGAAGTAAAGGGAATCCATGGGGCACAAATGGAAAGAAAAACCTGGCACAAGTTTTCATCATTCCCTTGGATTACGAGCAGGGCCGATCCGCTCTATAGGCTCACTATGCAAGCCGATTAGGGCCCCGCAAAGCTGCAAAGGGCCCCCCAAATTACTAGAGGCCCCGCCTGGTGAGAAGTCATTTTTGCCCCCTCACCCCGCTTCTCAACTCGCTGGCTGCATGGGAGAAGAGGTAAGAAGTCAGCACCCCCCGCTTCTCAATTTAATGTAAAATGTCATTTCCGACAGCAGAACACCCCCTACCCCCGCTTCTCAACTTTCTTTAATGTGACATGTCACTGTCGTCAGCGCCCCCCGCTTCTCATTTTTAATGTGCCATGTCATTTTGCTTAGGGCCCCAGGGAGGTCAGGATCGGCATGATTACGAGCATAATTTGTTCCAGAAGAATGCTTGTAATCCAAAGCACTCATATATCAAAGCGAGTTTCCCCATAGGAGTCAATGGCTGCTATTATATGCAGTACCGCATGTGGCCAGAGGTGGGGGGGCGCCGGAAACACTCAGGGACCTCTCAGAGCCGCTCTGAGAGGCTTGGAGACACTAGGGAACGGAGTGTTTCCTGAGTGGCTCCAATCGGCTCAGAGTGTCACCAGCGCCCCCACACCTCTAGCCAAATGCGATACTGCACACCCCAGAGACTTGAATCCTGCTTGTCTTACGTGACAACGCTCGCTGTCAGAGAACCAACCGTGGAAGAACTGGCAGACCTGTCTTGCACGGACCTACGAGCACAGTGCGCATACGAGCACAATGCCTGCGCATATGAGCACAAGGCCCATGCGCGCGCATACGGGCAACAACACCATAAATACATTCTTCTTTACTGCGCACTGCGGGCGGGACTCCTGGCGTCAGTGCCCTATTTAAAGCTTGTTGCAGCAGTCACCAACTGCTGCATGATCTTCAGCCCTTGGTGTGATTCTGAATCCTTGTTCCTGTTCTTGTATTCCTGTTGACGACCCGGCTTGCCTGACCAGACTTCTCCGTGTATGACCCCTGGCTTGTCTCTCGGCTTATCATTGTCCTGTTCCTGTCTCCTGGATCCAGTGTATGACCTCGGCTTGCCTTCTGACCTGTTCCAGTCACTTTCTGTGTATGACTACCGGCTCGGCTCCTGACTCCGCCCCTGGGTTTCCTGCCAGTCCTTTGCAAACTGGGTCAGGATTAAAAAAAAAATAATAGCTTGTACTGCGAAATGCGTTACTCGCAATCCCAGGTATTACTGTATAACAAACAAAACCAAAACCCTAAGAGCTATCAACAATAAACTCTGGTGCATGTTAACGTTAGACTTTAAAACTGATATTTTACAACTTAGATATTTTATAGTTGGTTCGCTAACCTTTCATTATTATAATTAACTCCTGGTTTATTTTCTGTAATCTAATCCACAATACACCGTACATTGTTCTCCAACACGTAAGATATGAGGAGCTTCAGTATATCTAGATTACATGGACAGGATGAATATTTCATACAAAGTCTATGAAAACACTGTCCCTTATACATATAAGCCATGACTAAGCACTGAATCAGTGTGAAACGCGTCGGCTGTCCCTTCCTTTGGCTGTGTTTGTGATGCATGTCCATTTTTACCAATAAAGACAACTTTTGAAGTTCCTTTGGAGTGCGGCTGTCCATCCCTTTTGAAATTCTACATTTGCCTTGTGCATTGCCAGCACCTTGGTTTCCTGAGAAGTTCCTAAATTGCCTACAAGACCCACCTGGAGCGGTGACTCCCTTCCTCTATACATATAACCTACTGTTAATGTAACATTGAACTCCAATATTGGATCCTTAAAACTTGCTGAATATGATGAGTACTGATACTCTATATATCAGTGGTCTCCAAACTGCGGCCCACTGGGGCACTATTCCTCCCACTGACACCAACAGTGGGGCATAATTCCTGCCACTGACACTAATGATGGGACACTATTCCCCCCCACTAATATCAATGATTCCTCCCATTGACACCAACAATGGGGTACTATTTCTCCCACTGATACCAATGATGGGGTACTATTCCCCCCCACTAATATCAATGATTCCTCCCATTGACACCAACAATGGGGTACTATTCCTCCCACTGATACCAATGATGGGGTACTATTCCTCCTCCAACTGACCACCAACCCTGAGGCCATGTTTTTTTTCACTAATGCTGGGCCCGGGATATTTTTTACCCCCACTGGCCACACTCTGGCCCCCCAAAAGTCTGAAGAACTGTAAACTGGCCCTTTGTTTGAAAAGTTTGGAGACCCCTGCTCTATATCTTGCTGAATGTAAAAGAATCAAGTTAAGTTGATCCTTTATACAATGTTTTCATTTGAGGTGAACAAAATGTAAAATTATCTGTTGTAACAAGTTTGAAAAAAAATCTAAGTATTGAAAGTAAATCACCTACTTTAAGTACGTGACTTCTTATCTCACAGAACGTTACTACTGTACATGGACAGCCAACAATCAGCACTACTGCCAAAGACAGATCCCTGGTTTGCCCTTCACAAGCTGTTCCGGGAAAACATATGATAGGTAAAAATAAAATCTATATATATATATTTACAGTGGTACAGTGGCACCTCGAATTACTCGTTTCCATTGACTTTCCCCATTGAAGTCAATGGAAACGAAAATAATTTGGCATGCAATACCGCATGCGGCCAGAGGCAGAGGGGCGCTGGAAAGCCTCGGAAACGGCCAGAAAGGCCCGAGGACACTTCGGCTGACCTTGGCAAACCTCGGAAAGACCCCATTCACGAGCCTTTCCAAGGTTTCCTGAGGTCAGCCAAGCTGTCCTCTGGTCTTTCCGTTCATTTCCGAACGATGCCAAACCGCACCATTCGGCTCCGGTGCCCCCCCCACCTCAGGCCAAATGCTGCAGGCCACATTAGCTTGAATTCTGCTCGTTTTGCGAGACAAGACTCGCAAACCGAGTCAGAATTTCTTTAAAAAAGTTGCTCGTCTTTCAAAACGCTCGTCAACCGCGTTACTCATAAACCAAGGTTCCACTGTATTGGGTATTTTTTTCCAGAGAATAGGTACAGGTACTCACCCCTTCCGAGTCACCCCTTTTCTCTGTCCCTTCCCACCTCCGAGCACTGTCTCTTGGTTCCACCCCTACCCACCTCCCAGCACCCACCTCCCACCTCCCAGCACCTCCCAGTACCGTGGTGCTAAGTAATTTGAAAATAGATCCCCTTCAGCCAGCAGCAATAGACCCGCAGCAACAATAGATTCCCACAGGAACAAGAAACCCTTCCAGCAATAATAACAATAACCGCCCCCAGCAACAATATACCAACCAGCAACAATATACCAACCAGCAACAATAGACCCCCCCAACAGCCAGCATCAATAGATCCCTCCCTCAACATTAGACCCCTCCCACAACAGTAGATTTCTTTGGCTGAAATGACTGGGGTAGATTCAGTAAAGAATTACGCCGGCGTATCCATAGATACGCTGCATAATTTCAAAGCTGCGCCGGCGTATCTACTTTCTGTATTCAGAAAGCTAGATACGCCGACATTAGCCTAAGATACAACTGGCATAAGTCTCTTTCGCCGTCGTATCTTAGGGTGCATTCTGCCGCTGGCTGCTAGGGGCGCTTCCGTTGTTGTCGGCGTAGAATATGCTAATTACCTAGATACACCGATTCACAAACGTACGTACGCCCGGCGCAATTTATTTACGTCGTTTACGTTAGGCTTTTTCGGCGTAAGGTTGTTCCTGCTATTAGGAGGCGCAGCCAATGTTAAGTATGGACGTCGTTCTCGCTTCGAAATTTAAATTTTTTACGTCGTTTGCGTAAGTCGTTCACGAATAGGGCTGGACGTAATTTACGTTCACTTCGAAATCAATACGTCGTTGCGGCGTGCTCGGGAGCAATGCACACTGGGATATGTACACGGACGGCGCATGCGTCGTCCGTACAAAACGTCAATCACGTCAGGTCATCATATATTTACATAAAACACACCACCCCTTCCACATTTGAATTACGCGCGCTTACGCCGGCCCCATTTACGCTACACCGCCGCAACTTACGGAGCAAGTGCTTTGTGAATACTGCACTTGCTCCTGTAAGTTGTGTCGGCGTAGCGTAAACACAATACGCTGCGCCGCCGTAACTATGCGCGCCCCTACCTGAATCTAGCCCAGGGTATAGAGACATAATAGTTAATTGATTCCTTTTAAAAACGATTAAAAATCAATAAAAATCAATCATATAATGTACCTGCAGTTTCTAGTTTTGTTTTTGCATGCTGTTTCCTGCTTCTGTGATGTACAGAGCCACATAGCCAATACAGGGCAGTGATGGTTTGGAAAACGTAACTGATTGGTGTTGAGGGGTTTTAGACACACAGTAATCACACCTCCTTGATTAGTGACCACAGAGAGAAAGCTCCCAGTACTGTGGTCATCAGGAAACAGACAACCAGGAAGTGTGGAGATCAGAGAAGAATTACAGCAACTTGAGAGCAAAAACGAACAATGAGGACATGAAAACAGCACTGCATTAAGGTAAAGGAAGCTATTAAGATAAAAAAAAAGATCCTTTACAAACCCTTTAATTGACCTCTCGGCAACATAAGACCCCCCCAGCAGCAAAAGATCGCTCACCAGCAACAATAGATTCCCCAACCCAAGTGACAAAAGATCTCCAGCAAGCCCCAACCCCCCTTTTCTTTACATCATATATATATATTCTTCCCTAAATACAGGATAAATAGCACACCTGTACTAAATGTAGTGCCATAAACAGGGATTAGTCCTTACAATCCCTCTATCTATACTGTATAGAGGAATAAGAACAAATGGTTCTATTTGTAATTGAAATTGTAGAAAACAGTAGAAGACAAATTCTGACCTGAGGGAGGGCTGTGTAATTGGCTCTAAAGTGTTGCCAAATGATTTTGTAACGAATGTGTTCTATATTAAAGGAGAAGTAGGTGCGCCAAAGTGATTTTGCAATATAATGAATATAGAAGAAGTGCTGCAACCATTTGTTCTTATTGTGTATTTATATAGACTAAGGGCCAGATCCACAGCCAGCCGCCGTAACTTAAATATTCCCATTTAAGTTACACTGCCGCAAAATTTCTACCTAAGTGCCCGATCCACAAAGCACTTACCTAGAAATTTTCGGCTGTGTAACTTAAATCCGGCAGGCGCAAGGCGTTCCTAATCTAATGGGGCGAGTCCCATTTAAATTAGGCGCGCTCCCGTGCCGGACGTACTGCGCATGCTCACGACGTCATTTTTCCCGACGTGCTTTGCGCGGTTTCGCGACGGGCGTAAAAAAAAAATACGAGTTGCGGCGGGAAAAAAAAAATTGAAAAAAAAAAGACGGCGACGCGGGATAGAAGGGTCTACTTTTACAAGGCCAAAACAGTTTAGGCCTTGTAAAAGCAGCCCTAATTTTGCGTTTGCAAACTAATACTTACGGAGAAAAAACGAAGCGTAAAAGCTACGTGGATCTCCGTAAGTGCTAATTTGCATACCCGAAGCGGCATTTCGACGAGAAATGCCCCCGGCGGCGGATGCGGTACTGCATCCTAAGATCCGACAGTGTAAGTCCCTTATACATGTCGGATCTTCTGCCTATCTATTGGAAACTGATTCTGTGGATCAGTTCTATAGTTAGAAACAGGGATACGACGGCGTATCAGTAGATACGCCAGCGTATCCCTTTTGTGGATCTGGCCCTAAGCTCCCAACTGTCCCTGATTTGGAACAAAGTCCCTCTGTCCCTCTTTCCTCCTCATTTGTCCCTCGATTTGGCCTGATCTATATGGTTGAATATAAAATGCACTTTTTGGGCCAGATCCACAAACGAATTACGCCGGCGTATCTATGGATACACCGTGTAATTTTTTAAATGCCCGTCGTATCTTTGTTTTGTATCCACAAAACAAGATACGACTGAATCTGGGCTCGATCCGACTGGCGTACGTCTTAGTACGCCGTCGGATCGTAGGTGCATATTTACGCTGGCCGCTAGGTGGCGTTTCTGTCGAATTCCGCGTTGAGTATGCAAATTAGCTAGATACGGCGATCCACGAACGTACGTCCAGCCGGTGTATTTTTTTACGTTGTTTCCGTAAGGCTTTTTTCGGCGTATAGTTACCCCTGCTATATGAGGCGTACTCAATGTTAAGTATGGCCGTCGTTCCCGCGTCGAATTTTGATTTTTTTACGTCGTTTGCGTAAGTCGTTTGCGAATATGGCTTTGCGTAGAATGACGTTCACGTCGTAAGCATTGGCTTGTTGCGGGTAATTTCGAGCATGCGCACTGGGATACCCCCACGGACGGCACATGCGCAGTTCCAAAAAAACGTCATTTACGTCGGGTCAAGACGTATTAACATAAAACACGCCCCCATCACATACATTTGAATTGCGCGCCCTTACGCCGCCTAAGTTACACTACGCCACCGTAACTTACGGCGGAAATTCTTTGAGGATACAAAAAAAAAGCTGTAAGTTACGGCGGCGTAATGTATCAGAGATACACTACGCCGGACGGATAGAAGCGCCGCGCTTCGTGGATCTGGCCCTTTATCTTTAAAGAAGTGCATTTGTACAGCCAGTATAAATAATAGTAGTGGTAAAAAAAAAAAGTACTTGTGGGTGTAACTAAATATATTTTTGTTTAATCTTCCGTTAAGCACTTGCCGACTAGCCACGCAGTTATACTGCGGCAGGTTGGCACGGCTGCGGAAATCGCCGTAGGTGTATGTCGGGCTCGTACAAATTGATTTGTGGGCGTGCTTGCCCATCGGCCAGCGGGACTGGCGGACTCGATGTCTGCTGGCCACCTTCGACCATTCCCCTTAGTGATAGAAATAGTAAACAAGGCAGATTTCCTTCTGACAGCAGGTGACACACAAAACCATACCTCCTAACTTTCTGAGATGGGAATGAGGGACACCTATCAGCAAAAGTATGCAGGCATAGGACACACCCCTTGCCACGCCCCCTTAAAGGAGAATTGTTCAAAAAATACGATTGGTTAAACCCACAAGTGCTTTTTTTACCACTACTATTTCTTTATATTGGCTTTAGGAATTTACAAATGCAGCCATTTAGAAATCAGATGAAAGGTTTAGCACTGGGAAACACTTTTTGATAGATAAAAAGTGCATTTTATATACAAGACCAAAATGAGAGACAAATGAGGAGAATGAGGGACAGAGGGACATTGCTCCAAATCAGGGACAGTCCCTCGAAATCAGGGACAGTTGGGAGGTATGCAAATCCTGTCTTTCTGCTATGCAGGAAGAAGGATCTGTGTGTCGTTCCAGGTAGCCCATCCCCCATTGAGTTAGAACACACACTGAGGGAACACATTTAACCCCTTGATCGCCCCTGATGTGAACCCGCTCCCTGTTAGTGTCATTAGTACAATGTCAGTGCATATTTTTAGCACTGATCCCTGTAATGATGTCACTGGTTCCCCAAAAAAGTGTCAAACATGTCAGTTAAATTCCTATCGGAAAATCCGAGCGTCTCTAGCAATTCCGACGCGCAAAATTCCGACGCATGCTGGGAAACAATTCGACGCATGCTCGGAAGCATTGAACTTCATTTTCTCGGCTCGTCGTAGTGTTGTACATCACCGCGATCTTGACAGAGAACTTTTGTGTGACCGTGTGTATGCAAGCCAAGCTTGAGCGGAATTCCGTCGGAAAAACCATACAAGGTTTTTCAGACGGAAAATCCCGTCGTGTGTACGCGACATAAGTGTAATTTTTCTCCTTCCTCTGCTATCGGCATGAGTCAATTTTGACAGGCATTCCTGACACCAAGAGATACTACTTGCCGACCTGCCGCCGGCAGGTCGGCCCCCCTGCGCGAGAGCCCGTAGCTATACGTTGGCTCTCGCGCAGGCCACCAGGGGCACCCGCGATCGCTCGTTACAGAGTGGGGACCAGGAGCTGTGTGTGTAAACACACAGCTCCCGATCCTGTCAGGGGGAGAAATGCTGATCTTCTGTTCATACAATGTATGAACAGAAGATCAGTGATTTCCCCTAGTGAGGCAACCCCCCCCCCCCCCACAGTAAGAACACACCCAGGGAACATACTTAACCCCTTCCCCGCCCCCTAGTGTTAACCCCTTCACTGCCAGTGGCATTTTTATAGTAATCCAATGCATTTTTATAGCACTGATCGCTATTAAAATGCCAATGATCCCAAAAATGTGTCAAAAGTGTCCGAAGTGTCCGCCATAATGTCGCAGTACCGAAAAAAAATCGCTGATCGCCGCCATTACTAGTGAAAAAATAAACGCTATAACTTTTGCGCAAACCAACGCTTATTGCGATTTTTTTTTACGAAAAATATGTAGAAGAAAACATATCGGCCTAAACTGAGGAAAAAAATGTTTTTTTATATATTTTTGGGGGATATTTATTATAGCAAAAAGTAAAAAATATAATTTTTTTTCAAAACTGTCGCTCTATTTTTGTTTATAGCGCAAAAAATAAAAACCGCAGAGGTGATCAAATACCACCAAAAGAAAGCTCTATTTGTGGGGGGAAAAGGACGCCAATTTTGTTTGGGAGTCACGTCGCATGACCGCGCAATTGTCAGTTAAAGCAACGCAGTGCCGAATCGCAAAAAAGTGGCCTGGTCTTTGACCAGCAATATGGTCCGGGGGTTAAGTGGTTAAAGGTCTTGTCCCTTTCCTGGCCTTTAAATAAGGCTGCATTCACACTTCAGCGTTTTGAACCGCGGGCAGATTTACCACCGATGTGTGAATGACAAATCACGGGACTCGCATTTGAAATGCCATTCATTGGGGTCTGCCGCGATTGTCGCTCTGCAGTAGCGGCAACAGGCATCGTGGGAAGCATGTCGTCAGCCCCAAGGAAGCTCCTGAACTTTTTTTGGGCAACATGTTCCCACGATGTATGTTGTCGTGATTGCAGTGTGATTTATCGCACTACAATCGCGGCAGACCCAATGCCGCGATTTGAGGTGTCATCTCAAATGTGAGTCCTGCGATTTGCCATTTACACATCATCGCTTTCAAATCACGGCAAATATGCCCGCGAATCAAAGCGCTGAAGTGTGAATGCAGCCTAAATGGGGGAAGCAGCAGCTCGATAAGCTCATTTATCACTCTGCTCTGTCCTTCTATCAGCATACTCCTTGCAATGCAGCACAACTAAGTGTCTCTTTCTGCTGCTTCCCTCCCCCCAGTCTATGCTCTGCTGTACAGGGACTGCAGGAGGCTGATACCAAGCCGAATTCAGGTACTCACCCTGTTTTTATTTAAAAATACATATAAATATGTTATAATAAATAAAGGGCTGCGTTCATTTGTGTCTTTTCTATCTGCCTGCAGCTCAGCTTTAAGCATACAAACAGACATAACATCAGTGAATGGAACGCAGAAGATATTACCTTGGTGTATATTATTCCTGAAGGATTGTGGGACATCCAGAAGACGCGGCGCACCTAGGCAGCATGGTGGAAAGAATCCCTCCTTGTGGCCAATGGGCAGAATGCCCCCCGCCCACATGAAGCGGCCTTTTATTAGAGGCGGTCGCGCTTTCGGCACTTTCAGCAGTTTTGGTACATGTGACACGTTATGTAAGAATATGAGGAACACTGGGTTCCTTCTGCTAGAATCTAAAATACATCTTTATTTCATTTATTTATTGTTTACTAATGGGCACAACTGATGGGCACAACTGATGTGATGGAGACACCTGGTGTAAAGGGGCACTCTGATGATGGTACATAATGTAGGGGGGACTCTGATGGGCACAACTGATGTGATGGAGACACCTGGTGTAAAGGGGCACTCTGATGATGGTACATAATGTAGGGGGCAGTCTGATGGGCACAACTGATGTGATGGAGACACCTGGTGTAAAGGGGCACTCTGATGATGGTACATAATGTAAGGGGCACTCTGATGGGCACAACTGATGTGATGGAGACACCTGGTGTAAAGGGGCACTCTGATGATGGTACATAATGTAGGGGGCACTCTGATGGGCACAACTGATGTGATGGAGACACCTGGTGTAAAGGGGCACTCTGATGATGGTACATAATGTAAGGCGCACTCTGATGGGCACAACTGATGTGATGGAGACATCTGGTGTAAAGGGGCACTCTGATGATGGTACATAATGTAGGGGGGACTCTGATGGGGACAAATAATGTAAAGGGGGCACACTAATGGGAGACACCAGATGTAAGGGGCCTTCTGATGAAGAAACCTGATGTAAGAGGGCACTCTGATGGGCACACCTGATATAAGGGGATACTCTGACGGTGGCAACTGACTTATGGGGGTAGTTTAATGGGGGCACCCAATGTAATGAATTACTTTGGTAGGGGTGCCTGATGTAAGGGGGAACACTAATGGGGACATTTACAGAGAGTGTGTGGAGGAAACAGTAAGGCTGCGTATACACGGTCGGACCAAACCGATGAGACTGGCCCGTCGGACCGTTTTCATCGGTTCACCTCTGAAGTGGCCTGATGGTCTGATGTGCGTACACACCATCAGTTCAAAATCTGATTGTGTCAGAACGCGGTGACGTAAAACACACAACGTGCTCAAAAAAACGAAGTTCAATCCTTCCAAGCATGCGTCGACTTGATTCTGAGCATGCGCGGGTTTTGAACCGATGCTTTTCTGTACTAACCATCGGTTTGGTCCGATCGGGCAGCGGTCCATCGGTTCGGTTTTGAAGCATGTTTCTCAAAGGAGATACGACGCGTATCTCCAGATACGCTGTCGTATCTCTGAGTCCGAGCCGTCGTATCTATGCGCCTGATTCTTAGAATCAGTTATGCATAGATTTGTATTAGATCTGACCGGCGTAATCTCTTACGCCGTCGAAACTTAACTGCATATTTACGCTGGCCACTAGGGGCGTGTACGCTGATTTACGCCTAGAAATATGTAAATCAGCTAGATACGCAAATTCACGAACGTATGCCCGACCGACGCAGTACAGATACGCCGTTTACGTTAGGCTTTTCCCGGCGTAAAGTTACCCCTGCTATATGAGGCGTACATGCAGCGTACCAATGTTAAGTATGGACGTCGTTCCCGTGTCGAATTTTGAAAATTTTGATCTACGCAAAACAAGGCAACTGTGGATGGGGGGGATCTGTACTGGGGATAGGGGGGATCTGTACTGAGGATGGGGGGGGGGTCTGTACTAGAGATGGGGGATCTGTACTGGGGATGGGGGGCATCTGTACTTGGGGAGGGGGAATCTGTACTGGGGAGGGGGAATCTGTACTGGGGAGGGGGAATCTGTACTGGGGATGGGGGGCATCTGTACTGGGGATGGGGGGCATCTGTACTGGAGAGGGGAAATCTGTACTGGGGATGGGGGGGATCTGTACTGGGGATGGGGAGGATCTGTACTGAGGATGGAGGGGTCTGCACTGGAGATAGGGGGATCTGTACTGGGTATGGGGGGCATCTGTACTGGGGAGGGGGAATCTGTACTGGGGATGGGGGGATCTGTACTGGGGATGGGGGGGGATCTGTACTGGGGATAGGGGGGCATATGTAATGGGGATGGGGGGCATCTGTACTGGGGATGGGGGGTCTGTACTGGAGATGGGGGGTCTGTACTGGGGAGGGAGAATCTGTACTGGGGATGGGGGGCATCTGTACTGGGGATGGGGGGCATCTGTACTGGGGATGGGGGGCATCTGTACTGGGGATGGGGGCATCTGTACTGGGGATGGGGGCATCTGTACTGGGGATAGGGGGCATCTGTACTGGTGATGGGGGGATCTGTACTGAGGATGGGGGGGTCTGCACTGGAGATAGGGGGATCTGTACTGGGTATGGGGGGCATCTGTACTGGGGAGGGGGAATCTGTACTGGGGATGGGGGGATCTGTACTGGGGATGGGGGGGATCTGTACTAGGGATAGGGGGCATATGTAATGGGGATGGGGGGCATCTGTACTGGGGATGGGGGGTCTGTACTGGAGATGGGGGGTCTGTACTGGGAAGGGGGAATCTGTACTGGGGATGGGGGGCATCTGTACTGGGGATGGGGGGCATCTGTACTGGGGATGGGGGGCATCTGTACTGGGGATGGGGGCATCTGTACTGGGGATGGGGGCATCTGTACTGGGGATGGGGGGATCTGTACTGGGGATGGGGGCATCTGTACTGGGGATGGGGGCATCTGTATTGGGGATGGGGGCATCTGTACTGGGGATGGGGGGATCTGTACTGGGGATGGGGGGATCTGTACTGGGGATAGGGGGATCTGTACTTGGGGATAGGGGGATCTGTACTGGGGATGGGGGGGCATCTGTACTGGGGGAAGATCTGCGTTGGGGGAAGGGGATCTGCACTAGCGGTAGGGGGACATGCATTATTTTTATCAGTGCACATCACCTACACACCATTGCAACACAGCGGTGTTAAATGGCCGTGCAGAAGACAAGACATTTTGCCTTGTTTTGCGGTGAAGGTGTGGTGGGACTGGGCTGGAAAAGCTGCCCAATACAGTCCTGCCACATCTGGTGGGAATGGAGCCTGAATACGCTCACACTATTAGCGAAATTTTGGTACATCCACAAATTGCCTGGCTTGTGATTGTCCATTTTTCTTTTTTCCTAAAACAGACATCTTTATTGAAATGTTTCCCCTTTAACTCTGTTCTGGTGACAACACATTACTTTAGATTCTTCTGTACCTGTGACAATAGTCACCAAGACAAATAGAGAGGGTGACTCTCCCTATTTAGAAAAAGGACATTGATATGCCCTCTGTGTAGAAGTGTTGAGACCTGAGAACGCAGGAGGCATGTCTTGCTTTTCTATACTTGAAAATACAGTAAAACCTTGGATTGCGAGCATAATTAGTTCGGGAAACATGCTTGTAATCCAAAGCACTTGTATATCAAAGCAAATTTTCCCATAAGAAATAATGGAATCTCAAATGATTCATCCCACAATCATTTATTCATAAGTCCTTTGGTTTCTAGTCCATATAAAAACATTATAGGTTGTGTAACCATAAAATGTCCATCCACAAATGGAAGTCTCCATAAGGGGATTAGAAGCAAAATCCAGCAGGAGCTACAGAGTATAAAAGAGAAGAGAGGCGCCTCTAAGTGTAGTAATATGGTTACATTTAATGAAGGTACAACATTTAGCAACTCACATGGTCGATGATTAAAACAGGCACATCTAAGTATGCAGGCATCCGGGGTAAAGCGATCCACGTAGACCAGGCATGTCCAAAGTCCGGCCCGGGGGCCAATTGCAGCCCCCGTTCCAGTTTAATGTGGCCCCCCTAGTAATATTGATATATACTGTATTTATCGGCTCTGCCTCGGAGGGGACAGGGAGAGGGGGAACGTGTGCTGTCAAATTACATACAGGATAATCTCCTGTTTCCTCAGCTACATCTGTAATAGGAAGTCCCGTCTCCTGGGCTGCCATTGGACGACTCCTCTGTCTTTCATAGGAGGCGGGAGAAATTGTATTAAAGAGGCTGCTGTGTAAACAGGAGATTCTCCTGTATGTAATCTGTTGGTGCTCATCCCGCCCCCTCCCCCTCTTCCCCCCGAGGCTGCAGATGGACATCGATCAGGCTGCATTCATGGCAATGGAGAGGCTGCATTCATGGCAATGGAGAGGCTGCATTCATGGCAATGGAGAGGCTGCATTCATGGCAATGGCGAGGCTGCAGATGGACATCGATCAGGCTGCATTCATGGCAATGGAGAGGCTGGATTCATGGCAATGGAGAGGCTGGATTCATGGCAATGGCGAGGCTGGATTCATGGCAATGGAGAGGCTGGATTCATGGCAATGGCGAGGCTGCAGATGGGCACTGATTAGGCTGCATTGAAAGGCAATGACCGTTATTTTGCTTCACAGTTTTTTATTTACATTTTTTTTATCCTGAAACTTCCCTCCTAAAGTGAAGGTGTGCGTTATACGCCGATAAATACGGTATATCCAAATAACTCGCCTGAGCTCATCTCTTCACCACCCACAGCCACAAAGACAAGGGAATTTGTGTTGGGCAGTGTATTAGTGCTCGAACGAACTTTTGTCTGCGGACATGTTCGGTCGTGTGTACAAGGCCTTAGACCAGGGGTGGGCAATTATTTTTTCGATGGGGCCACATGAGAAACTAAAAATATTTTGGAGGGCCGGGCCAAAAGGCTAAACTCAATACTGCATGAAATCAATTGTATTTCTTTATAAAAAGCAGTAAATATCATTGTTGGAAAACTGGTACGAGTACTTGTTATAGACATGGCACAGGAGGGGGACAGAGGCTGGGGACATGACACAGGAGGGGGACAGAGGCTGGGGACATGGCACAGGAGGGGGACAGAGGCTGGGGACATGGCACAGGAGGGGGACAGAGGCTGGGGACATGGCACAGGAGGGGGACAGAGGCTGGGGACATGGCACAGGAGGGGGACAGAGGCTGGGGACATGGCACAGGAGGGGGACAGAGGCTGGGGACATGGCAGAGGAGGGGGACAGAGGCTGGGGACATGACACAGGAGGGGGACAGAGGCTGGGGACATGACACAGGAGGGGGACAGAGGCTGGGGACATGACACAGGAGGGGGACAGAGGCTGGGGACATGACACAGGAGGGGGAGAGAGGCTGGGGACATGACACAGGAGGGGGACAGAGGCTGGGGACATGACACAGGAGGGGGACAGAGGCTGGGGACATGACACAGGAGGGGGACAGAGGCTGGGGACATGACACAGGAGGGAGACAGACGCTGGGGACATGACACAGGAGGGGGACAGACGCTGGGGACATGACACAGGAGGGGGACAGACGCTGGGGACATGGCACAGGAGGGGGACAGACGCTGGGGACATGACACAGGAGGGGGACAGAGGCTGGGGACATGGCACAGGAGGGGGACAGACGCTGGGGACATGGCACAGGAGGGGGACAGACGCTGGGGACATGACACAGGAGGCTGCATGTGATGGCACAGTGGCTGCGTGTGATGGCACAGTGGTTGCGTTTGATGGGCACAGTGGCGACAATTGATGGCACAGTGGCTGCGTGTGATGGGCACAGTGGCAACAATTGATGGCACAGTGACTGCGTGTGTTGGCACAGTGGCTGCGTGTGTTGGCACAGTGGCTGCATGTGATGGCACAGTGGCTGCGTTTGATGGGCACAGTGGCTGCGTTTGATGGGCAGAGTGGCTGCGTGTTATTGGCACAGTGGCTGCGTGTGATTGGCACAGTGGCTGCGTTTGATGGGCACAGTGGCTGCATGTGATTGGCACAGTGGCTGCATGTGATTGGCACAGTGGTTGCGTGTGATTGGCACAGTGGCTGCGTGTGATTGGCACAGTGGCTGCGTGTGATTGGCACAGTGGCTGCGTGTGATTGGCACAGTGGCTGCATGTGATTGGCACAGTGGTTGCATGTGATTGGCACAGTGGCTGTGTTTGGGAACAGTGGCAACAATTGATTACACAGTGGCTGCGTGTTATTGGCACAGTGGCTGCGTGTGATTGGCACAGTGGCTGCGTGTGATTGGCACAGTGGCTGCGTGTGATTGGCACAGTGGCTGCGTTTGATGGGCACAGTGGCTGCATGTGATTGGCACAGTGGCTGCATGTGATTGGCACAGTGGTTGCGTGTGATTGGCACAGTGGCTGCGTGTGATTGGCACAGTGGCTGTGTTTGGGAACAGTGGCTGCGTGCGATTGGCACAGTGGCTACGTGTGATTGGCACAGTGGCGACAATTTATGGTGGCACAGTGGCTGCGTGTGTTGGCACAAGTGGCTGCATGTGTTGGCACAAGTGGCTGCATGTGTTGGCACAAGTGGCTGCATGTGTTGGCACAAGTGGCTGCATGTGTTGGCACAAGTGGCTGCGTGTGACCCCTCCCGGCCCTGCCTACTGTCATCACCGCGGCGGGGAACATTAAAGACAGCGTTCGTTTGAACAGCTGTTTTCCCCGCTGCGCATAGACACTCCCCCTTGGACGGATCTGTCCAATCGCGAGCAAGGGGGAGTGTCTATGTGACTCCCCCTTGCTCGCGATTGGACAGATCCGTCCAAGGGGGAGTGTTTATGCGCGGCGGGGAAAACAGCTGTTCAAACGAACGCTGTCTAATGTTCCCCGCCGCGGTGATTAACGTGGCAGCGGCGGCGGTTTCGGCGGCGGGGGTGGGCCGGATTAAAAGGTCCGCCGGGCCGTATACGGCCCGCGGGCCGTAGTTTGCCCAGGTCTGCCTTAGACCAAATTTTAATGGTTCAAAGAATGTCAGGCAAAATGGTCGGCCCTTACGCATGTTCACTTCATCAAATCTGGCCCTCTTTGAAAAAAGTTTGGACACCCCTGACATACCGTGTTTCCCCGAAAGTAAGACCTACCCCGAAAATAAGACCTACCCCAATTTTCAAGGAGGGCTGCAATATAAGCCCTACCCCGAAAATAAGCCCTAGCGTGTGTGTTTCTGTAGTCAAATACCTTCGGTATACAGTGACACTCTGCGTTCAGCTTATCTCCTCCTCTTCCCCTTCCTGTCAGCAGGGGATCTCGCCCTCCCTCCCTCTGCAATGCTCGGATCGCCGCAGGCTATGGAAGGCGCCGAGGGGCGCTTAGCTGATGGTTTTTTTTCCTGCCTGTCGGTGGGGGATGTCTGCCCCCCTCCCTCTGCAATGCTTGGATCGTGGGAGAGAGCTCCAGCCGTCTATGGAAGCGCCGAGTGGCGCTGTAAGAAGGTATGTGACACAGAAACACACACCTTTTTCATGATATTCTACTGTAATAGAAAGGATTCTTGGAGTTTACAACCGTGTTTGATTCACTTCACACTGGGGATTCCTGCCAGGCAGGCAAGGAGAGGGGGCAAGAAGACAGCACGTGAAATGGTAAGCCCTACCCCGAAAATAAGCCCTACTGTGTTTTAGATTGCCAAAATTAATATAAGACCCGGGCTTATTTTCGGGGAAACACGGTAGACCATTCTCCTCACCGCCAGCTCTCACCGCTGTCAGTCTGCAATCGTGACCGGGAAGACTACCCTGCAGTAAAGCAATCTGAAAGCAAGACTTGAACCACTCGTGAAAGGGACGACATCAATGGCGGCGAGGGGCATGTGAGTTTCTAAATGTTGTACCTTCATTAAATGTAACCATATTGCTCCACTTAGAGGCGCCTCTCTACTATTTTATACTCAGTTGTGACATGACGCTACTCTTATATCAAGACATCGCTTGTATATCAAGGCAAAATTTATTAAAAAAATTAGCTTGTCTTGCAAAACGCTCTCAAACCAAGTTACTCTCAAACCAAGGTACTGAGATATTTTCTAAGTGATGGGGAAGGGGGAGGATGGGTTGGGGTGCTAAAATGAATGAATTTAGGTATAAGAGGGCGCTTGGCACAGGGTGGAAGGGTAAATGTGGCTTTTTAGTTCATATGAAGGGTTAACTGGCCATACACAGCTCAATACTTGAACTAATTTGGCCAGCTGTCAGAGTTCAATAGCCCGCAGTGGGCGATGTATCCACGCATGCTGTTTAATGTAGATGGGGAATCCAGCATGTTTTCGCTCATTCAGCTTAATGCTTATAGTCAGCTTTGCTCTCAGCTATTGCACTGATGAGATCACGGATTTATCTTGTACATGTCTTGTCCATGTCTTTGTGCATCTTCCTGTGTGATTGGGATTTTGAGTGCTGGCATTCAATCTGTGCCGTAAAATATTCTAGGGAGGCTCAAAGCGCTACATCATGGGGTATTCTAGTGATCAAGTGTGATAGGCGCAATAGAAAAAAGTTTAGAGGTGTATTTGCAGTATTTAAGGTAATAGCGCCATCTACTGTACACATACTGTACCTACAGTGAGGGGGAAAAAGTATTTGAACCCCTGCTGATTTTGTACGTTTGCCCACTGACAAAAAAATGATCAGTCTATAATTTTAATGGTAGGTTTAACAGTGAGAGACGGAATGACAACAAAAATATCCAGAAAAACACATTTAAAAAAAAAAGTTATAAATTGATTTGCATTTTAATAAGTGAAATAAGTATTTGATTCCCTATCAATCAGCAACATTTCTGGCTCTCAGGTGTCTTCTATACAGGTAAGGAGCTGAGATTAGGAGCACTCTCTTAAAGTTAGGAGCACTCTCTTAAAGTGCTCCTAACCCAGGCACCCACTGCACATGCGTGAGCGTCACTGCGCATGCGCGAGCGGCGCTGTGCCATCTAATTGTCACGTGTCCCAGGCGCTCGCCTACAGGGAGTTTGGATGGAACTCTGCTTTAACCACTTCCCGCCTGGTCAATAGACAATTGATGTCCGGGAACTGGTTCTGTAATCCTGACTGGACGTCTATTGACCTCCAGCAGGATAACATGCCGGCGCGCGCCCGTGGGGGCGCGCAGCACGGCGATCGGTGATGCGGGGTGTCAGTCTGACACCCTGCATCTCCCATCTCGGTAAAGAGCTTCCAGCAGAGGCTCTTTACCACGTGATCAGCCGTGTCCAATCACGGCTGATCACGATGTAAACAGGAAGAGCCGTTGATCGGCTCTTCCTCACTTGCGTCTGATAGACGCGAGTAGAGGAGGGCAGATCGGCGGCTCTCCTGACAGGGGGGGTTTGCGCTGATTGTTTATCAGCGCAGCCCCCCCTCGGATGCCCACACTAGACCACCAGTGAAGGGGGAGCGCTAGGACCTGATGACCGCCAGGACCACCAGGGAAGGGGGCAACATGTGGATGGCCAGGTACATCCCCCATGGCTATCCACATGTAAAAAAAATAGGCACAATAGATGCCAATCAGTGCCCACAAATGGCCACTGACTGGCAACATAATAGTAAAAAAACAAGTGCCACCCCTCAGTGTCCATCAGTGCCACCCCTCAGTGCCCATCCATGCTCAGTGCCCACCTATCAGTGCCCATCTGTGCCACCCATATGTACCCATCAGTGCCACCCATATGTACCCATCAGTGCCACCCATAAGTGCCCATCAATGCTGCCTATGAGTGCCCATCAGTGCCGCCTATGAGTGCCCATCAGTGCCGCCTATGAGTGCCCATCAGTGTCGCATGCCAGTGCCGCCTATCAGTGCCCATCAGTGCCGCCTATCAGTGCCCATCAGTGCCACCTCATCGGTGCCCATCAGTGCCACCTCATCGGTGCCCGTAATTGAAAAAGAAAACTTACTTATTTACAAAAAAATTAACAGAAAAAAATAAAAACTTTTTTTCCAAATGTTCTCTCTTTTTTTAGTTGTTGCGCAAAAAATCGTATGACAAGTCATTCTCCAGGATTTTCCAACTTCAAAGTAGTCCCTGCACTACTTTGGTCCAACTTCCATGCAAGTTTATGTCCATAGACCTCAATGTTAAACCCTCAAGTAGCATGCAAATCGTACCTGAATAATATAGACACGATTTCAGTACAACTTTGTAAAACACAAGCAGCTTTTTAACCCTTGTCCCACCGCCCCCTGCACATATACGTCGGCAGAATGGCACGGCTGGGAACAAGCACATACAAGTAAGTCCTCTTTAAGTGCCCAGCCGTGGGTCGCGGGCGTGCGGTCCGAAGCTCCGTGACCGTGACCGCGGGACCAGCGGACCCGATCGGGTCCGCTGGAGTCCTGTGATCGGTCCCCGGAGCTGAAGAACGGGGAGAGCTGTGTGTGTGTAAACACGGCTTCCCCCGTTCTTTACTGTGGCGTCATCATTGATCGTGTGATCCCTTATATAGGGAACCACAATCAATGACGTCACACCTACAGCCACACCCCACTACAGTTAGAAACACAAATGAGGTCACACTTAACCCCTTCAGCGCCCCCTTGTGGTTAACTCCCAAACTGCAATTGTCATTTTCACAGTAAACAATGCATTTTTTGCTGTGAAAATGACAATGGTCCCAAAAATGTGTCCGCCATAATGTCGCAGTCACTGAAAAAATCGCTGATCGCCACCATTAGTAGTAAAAAAAAAAAAAAAATCATAAAAATGCAATAAAACTATCCCCTATTTTGCAAACGCTATACATTTTGCGCAAACCAATTGATAAACGCTTATTGCGATTTTTTTTTACCAAAAATAGGTAGAAGAATACGTATCGGCCTAAACTGAGGAAAAACATTTTATATATATATATATATATATATATATATATATATATATATATATATTTTTTTGGGGGGGATATTTATTATAGCAAAAAGTAAAAAATATTGATTTTTTTTCAAAATTGTCGATCTACTTTTGTTTATATCGCAAAAAATAAAAACCGCAGAGGTGATCAAATACCACCAAAAGAAAGCTCTATTTGTGGGAAGAAAAGGACGACAATTTTGTTTGGGAGCCACGTCGCACGACCGCGCAATTGTCAGTTAAAGCGACGCAGTGCCGAATCGCAAAAACTGGCCAGGTCCTTTAGCTGCCTAAAGGTGCCGGGTCTTAAGTGGTTAAATAGAGCATGTCAAGATAGGCACCTGACACTAGATAAGCATAGGTTAGTGATTCACCAAGCAGTAAGGGAAGGATAAGAATGACATGCCTGGAGCCTTTACCAAAAAAAAAAAAAAATCAGCAAGGGTTGCTCTCATGCTCATGGATCGCCTTGATCATATTTTAAGTGTAATATTGCTTTCTACCACAAGAGGGAGATGATACCTAGAACATACACAGACAAGTCAAGTTATTTATAAAAAGAAGGGCGCGATACAATGATTAGTTTCACTGCTGAAATGACTTCCCTGGAACTAACATTTGGCTCGGGAGAGGGACAATAGGCGCTGCCATGGGAAGATTGTGGAGGCCCATCAGACTCATGAACTGTGTATGAAATACTTCTAACATGAGTCATGTGACACTATTCATCTCGTGTCCTTTAGTTATATCACTGATCATTAAAGCGTATCTAAACCCAAGAAAAAAAAATCTATTATTGCTTACCAGTCCTTAGATGTGGTGACTGCATTTGTTTTCTTTTTCTTTACCTGGTGATCCTGCCAGAAACAACACCCTGTCCAAAGGTGACGGCACTCACTCACTGTGCGTTATCTATAGAGGAGTAGCATTGTCACCCTAGGGCAGAACTACAGAACAGCTCCTTCCCTCTCTTCATTTTCATTACATGGGAAAGTTTTTCTTATAGTTTAGAGCAGACCTGGGCAAACTACGGCCCGCGGGCCGTATACGGCCCGGCGGACCTTTTAATCCGGCCCACCCCCGCCGCCGAAATCGCCGCCGCCGCTGCCACGTTAATCACCGCGGCGGGGAACATTACAGACAGCGTTCGTTTGAACAGCTGTTTTCCCCGCCGCGCATAGACACTCCCCCTTGGACGGATCTGTCCAATCGCGAGCAAGGGGGAGTCACATAGACACTCCCCCTTGCTCGCGATTGGACAGATCCGTCCAAGGGGGAGTGTCTATGGCATAGACACTCCCCCTTGGACGGATCTGTCCAATCGCGAGCAAGGGGGAGTCACAGACAGACACTCCCCCTTGCTCGCGATTGGACAGATCCGTCCAAGTGGGAGTGTCTATGCGCAGCGGGGAAAACAGCTGTTCAAACGAACGTTGTCTGTAATGTTCCCCGCCGCGGTGATAACAGTAGGCAGGGCCGGGAGGGGTCACTGTGCCCATCACACGCAGCCACTTGTGCCAACACATGCAGCCACTTGTGCCAACACATGCAGCCACTTGTGCCAACACACGCAGCCACTTGTGCCACCATAAATTGTCGCCACTGTGCCAATCACACGCAGCCACTGTGCCAATCACACGTAGCCACTGTGCCAATCACACGCAGCCACTGTGCCAATCACACGCAGCCACTGTGCCAATCACACGCAGCCACTGTGCCAATCACACGCAGCCACTGTGCAATCAATTGTTGCCACTGTTCCCAAACACAGCCACTGTGCCAATCACACGCAGCCACTGTGCCAATCACACGCAGCCACTGTGCCAATCACATGCAGCCACTGTGCCCATCAAACGCAGCCACTGTGCCAATAACACGCAGCCACTCTGCCCATCAAACGCAGCCACTGTGCCAATCACACGCAGCCACTGTTCCCATCAAACGCAGCCACTGTGCCAATCACACGCAGCCACTGTGCCAATCACACGCAGCCACAGTGCCAATCACACGCAGCCACTGTGCCAATCACACGCAGCCACTGTGCCCATCAAACGCAGCCACTGTGCCAATCACACGCAGCCACTGTGCAATCAATTGTTGCCACTGTTCCCAAACACAGCCACTGTGCCAATCACATGCAGCCACTGTGCCAATCACACGCAGCCACTGTGCCAATCACACGCAGCCACTGTGCCAATCACACGCAGCCACTGTGCCAATCACACGCAGCCACTGTGCCCATCACACGCAGCCACTGTGCCCATCACACGCAGCCACTGTGCCCATCAAACGCAGCCACTGTGCCCATCAAACGCAGCCACTGTGCCCATCAAACGCAGCCACTGTGCCAACACACGCAGTCACTGTGCCAACACACGCAGTCACTGTGCCAACACACGCAGTCACTGTGCCATCAATTGTTGCCACTGTGCCCATCACACGCAGCCACTGTGCCATCAATTGTCGCCACTGTGCCCATCAAACGCAACCACTGTGCCATCACATGCAGCCACTGTTTAATCAATTGTTATTGATTAAACAGTGGCTGCCTGTCCCCAGCCTCTGTCCCCCTCCTGTGCCATGTCCCCAGCCTCTGCCCCCCTCCTGTGTCATGTCCCCAGCCTCTGTCCCCCTCCTGTGTCATGTTCCCAGCCTCTGTCCCCCTCCTGTGTCATGTCCCCAGCCTCTGTCCCCCTCCTGTGTCATGTCCCCAGCCTCTGTCCCCCTCCTGTGCCATGTCCCCAGCCTCTGTCCCCCTCCTGTGCCATGTCCCCAGCCTCTGTCCCCCTCCTGTGCCATGTCCCCAGCCTCTGTCCCCCTCCTGCGCCATGTCCCCAGCCTCTGTCCCCCTCCTGTGCCATGTCCCCAGCCTCTGTCCCCCTCCTGTGCCATGTCCCCAGCCTCTGTCCCCCTCCTGTGCCATGTCCCCAGCCTCTGTCCCCCTCCTGCGCCATGTCCCCAGCCTCTGTCCCCCTCCTGTGTCATGTCCCCAGCCTCTGTCCCCCTCCTGTGTCATGTCCCCAGCCTCTGTCCCCCTCCTGTGTCATGTCCCCAGCCTCTGTCCCCCTTCTGTGCCATGTCTATAACAAGTACTCGTACCAGTTTTCCAAAAATGATATTTACTGCTTTATGCAGTATTGAGTTTAGCCTTTTGGTCTGGCCCTCCAAAATATTTTTAGTTTCTCATGTGGCCCCATCGAAAAAATAATTGCCCACCCCTGGTTTAGAGAGAACACTCAGCAGAGGCAGGGAACTCGGGAAGTTATCAACTCACTCATTTTGTGGCAGGTATTTTTTGTACTTATCATGACAGTTTTTTTTTCCATTGATCTACACTATATTGCCAAAAGTATTGGAACGCCTGCCTTTACACATACATGAACCAGGTACATGTGTGTACATGTAGGTAGACAGGTGCGTATCACGAACTGCGCATGCGCCGTGACGTGGACGCAAGCACAGCACCCCCATGCGCCTGCTCACAACCACACCGGCACAACTGCCTAAGCTACGCCGGATCACTGCGTACGCCGTGAACATAACGTACGCCCAGCCAGACACACGTCCAACGCACAATACGCCGGCTTGTGTTCCCTGGTGCAGACCTGTGCATGTCTGTTGCCGGGTTGCACCTCCTTTATGGGGAATAACTTTACGCCGGACGTACAACTTATGCGCATCTCGCGTAGCATGCGCCAGGCACACGCACGTTCGTGAATCGCCGTATTTCCCTCATTTGCATGTTTGAATGGCTAATCAATGGGAGCGGCCCCATATGTGCGCCCACCCTACAACGGCGTGTGCAAGCTACGTCGGCGGGGTGTAGCCTGTTTTTAGGCGCATATTAGTTTGTGGGTCTGGCGCACACATACGCCGGCGCACATTTGCACTTACGTCGGCGTAACGTGTTTTACGTCGGCGTAAGTGCTTTGTGACTGGCTGCTGATGCTGAGATAAGTTGCTTACTGCAGAGAGAGTGGCCGGGCGCCCTAGGCAGCAAAGCGCCCTAGGCGGCTGCCTAGTTTGCGTAGTGGTAGCACCGGCCCTGCCAGTGCGTCCCCTCACCAATATTTCAACAATACAAACAAATGGTGAACCTTAGTATAGCAGAAAATCCCCATAAGGGTAGAACATATACACTATATAGATATACAGTATGTCCCATACTCATAACTGATCCCAGGAACACAGTGCTGCAAGTCAGGAGTGCCAGCATGCTGTCTGCCTACGTGCATGTACAGAGGCGTTGCTAGGGGGGTGCGGTCCGCACCGGGTGACACCCGCTAGAGGGGTGACACCATCCCGTTTTTGTTTTTTTTCAGCTGACATGCCCAGCCTGCCCTGTACCACCCCAGCCTGCTCTGTGCCACCCCAGCCTACCCTGTGCCACCCCAGCCTGCCCTGTATCACCCAGCCTGCCCTGTATCACCTGAGCCTGCCCTGTACCACCCCGGCCTGCCCTGTACCACCCCAAACAGCCCTATACCACCCCAGCCTGCCCTGTACCCCCCAAACAGTCCTGTACCATCCCAGCCTGCCCTGTACCACCCCAAACAGCCCTATACCACCCCAGCCTGCCCTGTACCCCCCCAAACAGCCCTGTACCACCCCAGCCTGCCCTGTGCCACCACAGCCTGCCCTGTACCACCCCAGCCTTCCCTGTGCCACCCCAAACTTTCCCATGCCACCCCAACTTGCCCTGTGCCACCCTAACTTGCCCTGTACCACCCCAATCTGCCCTATGCCACCATAACTTGCCCTATACCACCCCAACCTGCCCAATACCACCCTAACTTGCCCTGTACCACCCCAACCTTTCCCATGCCATCCCAACTAGCCCTATGCCACCCTAACTTGCCCTATACCACCCCAACCTGCCCTATGCAACCCTAACTTGCCCTATACCACCCCAAACTACCCTATATCACCCCAACATGCCATATACCACCTTAACCTGTCCTATACCACCCCACTACACCAACCTGCCACTATACCACTCTATACTACCCTAACCTGCCACTATACTGCCCTATACTATCATTTACAGGGGCTGGTTTGGGGTGCGCCCGTGCCCGTGCGCTGCCTGCTTGGTGCTGGGCAGCCTAGACAGAGGGGGGGTGACAGCATGTTTTACCGCACCGGGTGACACCAACCCTAGTGACGCCACTGTGCATGTATTTGTGCCAGTGTACTGACTGCAAATCTCAGGCCTATCTCACAAACTCATCGAGTTCCGATGACATTTCACACATGAATGGGCGCGCATCGCCCGCTCTACATATAATCTTCTGCGTTCAGTGTGCTTGGTTCAGGAAATCTCTGATAGACTGGAGTGTGTGTTAACCACCAAGATAAACTCTGCTCTTGATACTGAGACTTTGTAGCAGCAGCAGGATTAGTTTAATTAGAAGCAGTTGTATTTCTGGCAGTGGGGGAGGGGGATGAAGGTCTTGTCTGACTGAGGATTCCCATGACATTAAGGTCTAGAGTGAGTAATCCTGATGTGCAGCAGCCTGAGAGCCTGACTATAAAAGGAAGGGAGAGGACTGTGTGGTCCTGGGGAGGGACACGGGCCTGTAGTTATGACAGCGGAGTGGACCATGTGGAGGAAGTGGGGTTTCTTTTCCTGGAGGGCTGTGTGGTCCTATGGAGGAGTGCGCTATGACATCACATCGCCCTGAGGAGAGAAATACTGCACACTCATGAGAGGAAGTAGGATATGGGTGATCTCGGGTCTTTTATAAGACGATGAGCGTCGCTTCGGGAAAAGATCTTTCTATGATTTTGTAATAAGACAACATCTGATATTTTCAGTTGCTGCATAAATTGTGTGAGTTTTGGGAAGTGGGGGGAGAGTTAGTTGTCCTGGACAATATAAAGAAGAATGTAGGGGCCTAAAAAAGTATACTGGATATTTCTTAATGTTGTCCTAGTGGTCGCAGGGAGGTTTTTGAGAACTTCTGCATTAAAGCGGAGGTCCGCCAAATTTTTTTATTTTTTTTTAAAGCCAGCAGCTACAAATACTGCAGCTGCTGACTTTTTAAATATGGACCAGTGGCGGCTGGTGCTCAAAATTTTTGGGGGGGCCCAAACGAGAAAAAAAAAAAAAATTGCAGTCTCACTGTGCCCATCAAATGCAGCCACTGTGCCATCAATTGTCACCACTGTGCCATGCCATCAAACGCAGCCACTGTGCCATCAATTGTCACCACTGTGCCATGCCATCAAACGCAGCCACTGTGCCATCAATTGTCACCACTGTGCCATGCCATCAAATGCAGTCACTGTGCCATCAATTGTCACCACTGTGCCATGCCATCAAATGCAGTCACTATGCCATCAATTCGCACCACTGTGCCATGCCATCAAACGCAGTCACTGTGCCATGCCATCAAACGCAGTCACTGTGCCATGCCATCAAACGCAGTCACTGTGCCATGCCATCAAACGCAGCCACTGTGCCATGCCATCAAACACAGCCACTGTGCCATCAATTGTCATCACTGTGCCATGCCATCAAACGCAGCCACTGTGCCCCTCAATTGTCGCCACTGTGCCCTTTAATTGTCACCACTGTGCCCATTGTTGCCACTGTGCATGTCACTGTGCCCTTTGTCACCACTGTGCCCATTGATGCCACTGTGCCCTTTGTCACCACTGTGCCCATTGATGCCACTGTGCCCTTTGTCGCCTCTGTGCCCATTGTCGCCGCTGTGCCCTGTAAAATGCACTTACCTAACTCCTTCCACCTCCCTCCCTCGATGTCTTCTCCCGCCTTGGTGATGCTTCAGCCAATCAGGTTACCGATAACCAGAATAGGGGAACCTGATTGGGTGAGACGGCCGTCAGTCTTATCCAAGGAACGCACCCCCCGTACGTCCCGAGGATAAGACATCCGGGAGCCGAGGGCTGTACTCGGAAAGCCTATCAGAGCTGCTGGCTCTGATAGGCACTTCCGCACAGCCAACCAGCTGCCATTATTCAGGTGGCCGGCGCTCAAGTTCCGGCCATCTCTGAATAGACCAGCGGCAGCTGGCAACAATAACATACATTCATGCAATGCATGAATGTATGTTATTAGACTCAGTGGCGGGCGAGAGCCAGAGGGGGCGGCGCTCCAGCGCCCTCTATGGACGAACCGCCACTGATATGGACACTTACCTGTCCAACTCGCCCGCAAAGTCATCACCCGAGGCCGACGCGTGCCTCGGTCCTCGGATGCTGCCGCCACCATCTTCGCTAAGGGAATCAGGAAATGAAGCTTTGCTGCTTCACTTCGCATTTCCCTACTGCGCAAATGCGCGAGTCGTGCTGCACAATCAAAATGGTCCCTCCTGTCTTCTATCTCCCAGAAGACAGCAGGGGGGGGGGGGCAGGAAGTGGCGTAGATTATCCGCAGATTCACCATATGGCGATAAGAAATGCCTATGCTATGTTACAACCATGCACTTTTATCTGTGTATTAAGTGTTAGGGATATGCTATTGATATACAGTATATGCGAAAAGCTGAAGTGTATCATAATAATTGCTTTGTTATGCTTACTACTTTGCAATAAAAACTCTTTTATTTAAGAAAATAAATAAAATGTGTACTGTTTTCGTATGATTTTCGTCGAAGAAAAATCAGAAAAATAAGTCTGCTGTGAAACAACGAGGAAAATAGAGGGGGATAAATAATGATTTTGTACATACCGTATATACTCTAGTATAAGCCGAGTTTTTCAGCCCTTTTTTTTAGGGTGAAAATGCCCCCTTGGCTTATACTCGAGTCAGTGTACCTGAACGGTGCAACGCTCCTCCGCACGGCGGCAGCCACTACTATAGGTCACGGCTTCGGCCTAGTCTTTGGGATCTGGCTGCCATCTTTCTCCTCTCGGCTTCTCCACCAGCACTGTATCCCGGCCTCCCTGGTGTCTGGCTCCCTCACCGCACGCAGATCCTGCTCCACGGGCTTCTGACCTCACGGGGGTCTGAACGGAGCGGTGCCCTCCCGCATGGCGCCATCCCCAAATCCAGACCGTGGCTTCGGCCTAGTCCCGGGCTTCGGCGGCCATCTTGGTACTCCGGGCCTCTCCACCAGCGCTGCATCCCTCCTCTCCTGGCTTCTGCACTCAGGCCTATGGACGCTTCCTGCATCCTCCAGGTGAGTGGTGCTTTGTGAGGTTGCAATGGGCACAGTGAGGTTGCAATGGGCACAGTGAGGTTGCAATGGGCAAAATGAGGTTGGACACAGTGAGGTTGCAATAGGCGCAGTGAGGTTGCTATAGGCACAGTGAGGTTGCAATGGGCACAGTGAGGCGTGCAAATGGGCACAGTAAAGCTGCAAATGGGCATTGTTGACCCTCTTTTCCGCTTACAGTAGCTGCTGCATTCTCACCCTAGGCTTATACTGGAGTCAATGAGTTTTCCCATTTTTTTGTGGTAAAATTAGGTACCTCGGCTTATACTGACAAAAACAACATAGTCAGGTAACTATGAAATATTACATATAAAGAGTATGGGGCAGATCCACAAAAGAATTACGGCGGTGTATCTATTGATACGCCGGCGTAATTTTAAAGTTCCCGCGTCGTATCTTTGTTTTGTATTTACAAAACAAGATACGACGGCATCTGGGATCGATCCGACAGGCGTACGCCTTAGTACACTGTCGGATCTTAGGTGCATTTTTTCCGCCAGCCGCTAGGTGGCGTTTTCGTCGAATTCCACGTCGAGTATGCAAATTAGCTAGTTACGGCGATCCACGAACGTACGTCCGGCCGGCGCATTTTTTTACGTTGTTTGCGTTCAGCTGTTTCCGGCGTATAGTTAAAGCTGCTATATGGTGGTGTACTCAATGTTAAGTATGGCCGTTGTTCCCGCGTCGAAATTTGAATTTTTTACGTCGTTTGCGTAAGTCGCGAATAGGGATTTGCGTAGAATGACGTCACCGTCGTAAGCATTGACTTGTTCCGGTTTAATTTCGAGCATGCGCACTGGGATACCCCCACGGACGGCGCATGCGCTGTTAAAAAAAAACGTTGTTTGCGTTGGGTCACGACGTATTTACATAAAACACGCCCCCATCACAGCCATTTGAATTCCGCGCCCTTACGCCGCTGTAACTTACGGCGCAAATTCTTTGAAGATTCAAAAAAAAAAAAAAAGTTACAGCAGGATAGTGTATCTTAGATACGCTGCGCCCGGTGGAGAGAAGCGCCGAGGTACGTGGATCTGCCCCTATGTATTTTTATATCTATCCAGCAGGGGGAGATTTTACGCTTTCTGTTGTATATAGAGCTCATTAGCTCAAGCTGAAATTAACACAAACATTTGTGTTCAATTATTTATATCTCAAACTGCACAAACTACATATATATATATTTTTTTTTAAATCTTACTTGTTATTTACATTTTAAGATTTCCTCTTGCCTCTATCAAAAACCATTTGGGGCTGGTTGAATTTTTGTGGTGTATGGCCAGTGGCCACTCCTCCTTCCCTGCCTGGACTGAGTAGGACTATAATAGGGAAAAAACTCAGCTCCTGTGATGTAATGGAAGCATTCAGAGCTTTGCTGTGCATTAGCCGCGTTGTCAATTAGTGTAATCTACTGGGAATAAACATAACATTTTCTAGGGTGACAGCTCCTTGGCTGCAATTAGAACTGTAGGTGAAGTTGATGCATTTATTTACTCCAATAACTATTCCTTGAGAAGCTATAACTTGACTTTAGAGTGGAGTTCTTAAAAATGGATATCTTGTGTAATGGAATCACCCGAGCCACGCATAGCTACTGGTTTTGTAGCAACCGTTATTTCTTTCTGTCTGTGGGAATTTTCCAACGGCTTGAATATTTTTACCATGAGTAAAACATGATTTGTTTGTATTTGGGATCTGAGATTAGAAAAAAGGATAAAAATACACGAGACAGGTTTATTATTGGAAAACTGTCTAGAGAGGGCGAAGGCACAATTTGCCCCCCAAATAAAATAATAGATTTCCCACAATGCAATACTCTTGCCTTGGTTTTCAGTTTCCCACAATCCAATGCTCTGCCCGGAATATTACATTTTCAGCAATATTTTTTCTCATGGAGTGCAGATTTTGCAAAATGACTAATATCTTGTTCCCAGTATTAAGGTTAAAGGGAAAGGGCCAGATCCACGTAGCGCATCGTAATTTTCGGCAGGCGTAGTGTATCGGAGTAATGCTACGCCGCCGCAATTTTGAGAGGCAAGTGCTGTATTCACAAAGCACTTGCCTCTAAAGTTACGGCGGCGTAGCGTAAATCTGCCGGCGTAAGGGCGCGCAATTCAAATGGATGAGATGGGGGCGTGTTTTATGTTAATACGTCTTGACCCGACGTAAATGACGTTTTTTTTTAACGGCGCATGCGCCGTCAGTGGGGGTATCCCAGTGCGCATGCTCCAAATTAACCCGCAACAAGCCAATGCTTTCGACGTGAACGTAATTCTACGCAAAGCCCTATTCGCGAACGACTTACGTAACATTTTCAAAATTCGACGCGGGAACGACGTCCATACTTAACATTGAGTACGCCTCATATAGCAGGGGTAACTTTACGCCGGAA
Source organism: Rana temporaria (assembly GCF_905171775.1). Classification (NCBI taxonomy): domain Eukaryota; kingdom Metazoa; phylum Chordata; class Amphibia; order Anura; family Ranidae; genus Rana; species Rana temporaria. The sequence continues at coordinate 45,350,860 of NC_053497.1, read as the reverse complement.
AAAGCCTTACGGAAACGACGTAAAAAATGCGCCGGCCGGGGCGTACGTTTGTGGATTCGCGTATCTAGCTAATTTGCATACTCGACGCGGAAATCGACGGAAGCGCCATCTAGCGGCCAGCCTAAATATGCACCTTAGATCCGACGGCGTACTAAGACGTACGCCAGTCGGATCTAGCCCAGCTTCAGGCGTATCTTGTTTTGTGGATACAAAACAAAGATACGCCGGAGCAACCTAGCAGTTACGCGGCGTATCAATAGATACGCCAGCGTAACTGCTTCGTGGATCTGGCCCAAAGAGTGCAAAATGTCCATGTTTATAGACTTTGCAGTTTCTCCCATTCTATATGGGGCAATGGTGTCATCTTCTTTGTCTATAAAAGTATCTCATTCTTCATGTGTTCATAAAGGCTTCCGATGGGCCCATGTCTGTGCATAGGCATTAGACGCATGAATGGAAGTCTATAGCTGAGTCATTAATGGAATGCAATGATGTCAACAGACTGCAAATGTGATTATGTCACCTTTCCCCAGGCTCAGACCTGAAGATAATGTAAAAAGACAGATGCATTCCTAAAGGCACAGGACCCAGGTGCAAATAATATACAGGGGCCCCTCATAGTTCAGGCAACTTTGATTATCCTTTGGCCCTTTAACTTCCTTTTTGTAACTGACTGTCCTTTTGTACCCAGCATTAGTATACACTGGCATTTGTGTTTTGGTAAGCATTTTTGAAGGATTTGGAAATCAGTGTTTGAATTATAAATTGGATCATACAAACAATGTTCAGTTCCATTTTCTGTACTTTTTGTCAAGCATCACTTGTATTCTGTGATGAAAGTAATTTCTAAGATGCACCTCATAAGTTTATATAAATTTTTCCAAATCAGGCATTTTCTACAAAATTCTCCTACACCTGCCTTATGGAGCAGAGACTTCACACCCCTTGAAAATGTATGTGTTTCCTCTGCTCCACAACGGCATTTAATCTCGGTATTATATTCCATGCTCACACCCACAGCTTCCTCAATGGCCTCTATTCACGACAAATGGGAAACTGATTTACAGATCTCCCTTTCTGATGACGATTGGAACTCCATTTGGACACATTTTCACAAGGGTTCGATTAACGTTTCTGCACAAGAGAACAGATATAAGATATACTCACGTTGGTACAGAACCCCTAATACACTACATAAATTTTACCCTAATGTCCCGGCGACCTGCTGGAGATGCAATGAGGCAGAAGGTACTCTTTTACATATCTGGTGGAACTGTCACAAGATCCAACCGTACTGGAAATCCATCCACTCAATCATTGCCCGCATAACATCACTCACACCTGACTTTACCCCCGAGCAATATCTCTTGCATCATACCTCTTTGCCACAGTCGACATACCGTAAGTCTCTAATGATGCATCTGATCAATGCAGCCTCTCAGTGTATCCCACTGCGATGGAAGGACCCTCTCCCTCCAACCATACAGGATTGGCATACCAGAGTAAATAAAATTGAGATGATGGAGAGACTGATCCACCAAGCAAGGGATGCAGCTGAGACATTCAGGCTTACTTGGAATTGTTGGACATTTTACAGAGAATCCCTTCCTACTGACTTATTGACAGTTTCCTCTGACCACCATGACTGACCCTACGTAACTACTTTCCTTACCTTTTATATTGTCGCTCTCTGGTCCCCCTGTTTTCCCCCTTTACCTCCCCTTGCCCTTCCCAACTGCCCCTGAGCTTTTCTGTTAGGACCTAATGGATGTATTGCAGCCCTAGTTTAAGAGCATAGGGAGGCCTTGCCCTTACCTTCCACCCCTCGAGGGTCTAACGCTACATAACTCTGCAAACAACCTACTGAGATATATCCCTTAGGTTATAAATTAGACTGTTGGAATTTGTTACATAAACAGACCAGGAACTCCCTCAAATTTCCTCTGATGTGTACTTTTCAAGTTTACCCCCACATTGCCCACAGTTTTGCCCCCGTTAGGGGTAGGTTGAGTGGGGGATTAATCCTACTGGTCGTTATAGGCGTTACTGCTTTCTGTTGATCTATAGGTTAGTCCCGATGACCTCTATCATAACAGTCAGGATACAGCTGACTCTTCTACTATGATTGCTACCATATTGTCTCATATGTGGATTCTTGTTTACCCTCTTCTATGCCACTGATTAACTTAATTAATGATAAGTTATACACCTAGATATATATTCCACACTGATACTTGTATGTAGTACCGTTTATACTATGTGATTGCTACAAACTGCTTAATAGTTGAATCGAATATACTGCTGTAATATTTTATGATTTAATAAACTTCTATTCTGGAAAAAAAAAAAATAAGTTTATATACCCTGGCAGAATTTATGATTTCTTGGGCATTTTTCAGAGAATATGAATGATAACATAAAAACTTTTCTTTCACTCGTGGTTAGTGTTTGGCTGAAGCCATTTATTATCAATCAACTGTGTTTACTCTTTTTAAATCATAAGCACAAATGACGCTGATCAAAAGTTTACATACCCCAGTTCTTAGTACCGTGTTTTGCCCCCTTTAACATCAATGACAGCTTGAAGTCTTTTGTGGTATTTGTGGATGAGGTTCTTTATCTTCTCTGATGGTAAAGCTGCCCGTTCCTCTTGGCAAAAAGCCTCCAGTTCCTGTAAATTTTTGGGCTGTCTTGCCTGAACTGCACGTTTCAGGTCCCCCGCCTAGAGTGGCTCAATGATATTGAGGTCAGGAGACTGAGATGACCACTCCAGAACCTTCACTTTATTCTGCTGCAGCCAATGACAGGTCGACTTGGCCTTGTGTTTTGGATCATTGTCATGTTGGAATATCCAAGTACCGTATTTATCGGCGTATAACACGCACCGGCGTATAACACGCAGCCCAATTTTAGGAGGGAAGTTTAAGGAAAAAAAACGTACATTTTAAATAAAGAACTTTGAAGCAAAATTAGGGTCACAGCTCATCAATGCACCCTACTCAGTGCCCATCTGCAGCCTATAAATTGACCAACATTGCTCATACACGTAGACTCTATGCAGGGTATATTCCTAATTGGCAATTTATCCTATAGTGCTGATAGTGACAAGAGGATGCATCTGAGTTGCACTATACATAACATGTCGAAAAGACATGCAAAACAAGAATGTTTAACAGTTCAGTGTAATGGATCAAGTGGCAAGCATAAAGCAGAGCAATGTCCCTACATTACCACATACATACGCTGGTCCGGCAGACTGCCTTCCGCTCTCCTCCTCTATGGCTGTGATTTGCGGAGTCCTTCCGGTATATGTTCAATTTTTCATGGCCACATTTCGGAAACACATGGAAGCACCATGCAAGGTACTCAGAGATACTCTCAATGTTTTCATGCGGAACGGCTGGGTCTGTATTATAACCGGCACTCTTACAGCTCTCCACGTCCCAGATGAATGGGGGATCGTATAGGCGGCATCACAGGGCTGCGATGACTGCTGAATTTACATAGAGCCGCCATCTCCTGTGTACCCGTCGCTCCGTCACTCACAACTATGCCTCCTGGCCCTGATTAAATGATAGACAGAACAGTGGCCCAATGCGGGGCCAGGAGGCGTGACGGAGCACCGGGTACACAGGAGATTGCGGCTCTATGTAATTCAGCGGTGCTCACTCCTCTTCCCTTCTACAGCATGGATCGGCGTATAACACGCACCCACGATTTCCCCCTGATTTTAAGGGGGAAAAAGTGGGTGTTATACGCCGATAAATATGATACGTCCCATGCGCAGCTGCCTGGCTGATGAATGCAAATGTTCCTCCAGTATTTTTTGATAACATACTGCATTCATCTTGCCATCAATTTTGACCAAATTTCCTGTGCCTTTGTAGCTCATCCCCAAAACATCAGCAATTTGCCTCAGTGTTTCACAGTAGGAATGGTGTACCTTTCATCATAGGCCTTGTTGACATTGCTTTCCGGTGAGTGTGATGTCAAAGGGGAGCAGTATTCACTTGTTGTGTCTTTAATGATTGAAATTACTGAACATCAAGATTCCAGTTTACCACTTTATGGATATTACTCTCCTAGAGACACTTTCACTTATTTGAGTGATCAACTTGATTTGTTCACAAGTCACCTCCGGGTGGTTTTATGTAATGTGAATTTTATGGAAGGAGCGCTACTAGAGTGTTTTAAAGTCTTTTACACTTATTTTTTTTATACAATGTAACATATTGTTACATTTGTATCTTTCTGTTCATTCACCTGTGGATCAAAGGGATGAACTTAGATCTGCAGATAATGGGCCAGATTCCCAGAGGAGATACGACGGCGTATCTCCAGATACGCCGTCGTATCTCTGAGTCCGGCCGGTCGTATCTATGCGCCTGATTCATAGAATCAGTTACGCATAGATTTCCATTAGATCCGACTGGCGTAAGTCTCTTACGCCGTCGGATCGTAACTGCATATTTACGCTGGCCGCTAGGGGCGTGTACGCTGATTTACGCGTCTAAATATGTAAATTAGCTAGATACACGAATTCACGAACGTACGCCCGGCCGACGCAGTACATTTACGCCGTTTACGTTAGGCTTTTCCCGGCGTAAAGTTACCCCTGCTATATGGTGGCATAAGTGCGGCGTACCAATGTTAAGTATGGCCGTCGTTCCTGCGTCGAATTTTGAATTTTTTTATGTGGTTTGCGTAATTCGTCCGTGAATGGGGCTGGACGTTCACGTCGAAACCAATGACGCCCTTGCGGCGTACTTTGGAGCAATGCACACTGTGAAATTCCACGGACGGCGCATGTGCCGTTCGGGAATAACGTCAATCACGTCGGGTCAAGCCTGATTTACATAACACACGCCCACCTCTTCACAATTTGAATTAGGCGGGCTTATGCCGGCCTATTTACGCTACGCCGCCGCAACTTTCTTTTAGGAATACGGCACTTGCCTGTAAAAGTTGCGGAGGCGTAACGTAAATAGGATACGTTACGCCCCCACAAAGTTACACCATTCTACGTGAATCTAGCCAAATGTCAGTTAAAGCAACTTGACAAGTAAAACAAAAGTTCTTTTTTTTAAATAAAATGTTCCTCTCTTTAACCCCTTATGCCGCGTACACACGATCGGTCAAACCGATGAGAACGGTCTGATGGACCGTTTTCATCGGACCAAACCGATCGTGTGTTGGCCCCATCAGTTATTTATATATAGGTTAAAAAAAAGCAATCTTGTTTTAAATTTACCCGATGGATACCTAACCGATAGAAAAAAAACGATCGTTTGTAGGCACGTCCATCGGTTAAAAATCCATGCATGCTCAGAATCAAGTCGACGCATGCTTGGAAGCATTGCACTTCGTTTTTTTCAGCACGTCGTTGTGTTTTATGTCACCGAGTTCTGACACTATCGTTTTTTTAACTGATGATGTGTAGGCACGACGGACCATCAGTCAGCTTCATCGGTTAACTGATGAAAATGGTCCATCAGACCGTTCTCATCGGATGGACTGATCGTGTGTACAGGGCTTTAGTTTACTCTAACCAGCTTTCCGTAGGCTCATTCTCTCTTCAACTATTATTTTCTTGCAGATTTTGTTTTTGTTTGTTTCTATTATATTGACTATTAATATTTAAAAAAATATATAATATTTGTAAATTTTTTTACACATTTAACATATATTTACACATGTTCCGTTTACAAAAAGCTCAAAAAAACAAAAACAAAACTACTTTATTTAATTTGTAAATAACTTTGCAATACTTTGCGCCAGAATCATAATTTTAAACAGTACAGATTATATGTATGTATGCAATTTTATGTGCAGTAACACTATTTGTTTTTTAACTAACACTGCTCAAAATCATTGTTGCAAGACCATTTCATGAAAAGAAAACCAAAAAAACAATATACCGGTATGTATTACGGGTCAGATTCACAGAGGAAATACGCCGGAGTATCTACTGATAATCCGGCGTATTTTCAAATTTGCCGCGTCGTATCTTTATTTGTAATTCACAAAAAAGATACGACGGCTTTTGGCTAAGATCCGACAGGCGTACGGCTTCGTACGCCTTCGGATCCTAGGTGTAATTTTCCGGCGGCCGCTGGGTGGAGTTTGCGTCGTTTTCCAGCGTCGGGTATGCAAATTAGCTGATTACGGCGATCCACGAAGATACGCGCGTTCGTCGCAATCTCTTACGTCGTCGCTAGTCGGTTTTTCCCGTCGCAAACTTAGGCCTGCTTTTTCATGGCTTATATTTAGAACAGCCATGTTGGCCGTCGTTCCCGCGTCGAATTTCAATTTTTTTTGCGTAAGACGTCCGGGAATACGAAACGACGTAACGCACGTTGCCATTCAAACAATACGTCGGGGCTCCGTAATTTCACGCAAAGCACGTCGGGAAATTTCCTAACGGAGCATGCGCAGAACGTTCGGCGCGGGAACGCACCTAATTTAAATGGTACACGCCCCATTTGAATTAGGCGGGCTTGCGCCGGACGGCTTTACGTTACACCGCCGTAAGTTTACACGCAAGTGCTTGGTGAATCAGGCAATTGCTCTGAAAACTTGCGGCGGAGTAACGTAAAGGGGATACGTTACGCCGCCGTAATTGTTGGTGAATCTGGCCCATTTTTTTTATATAATGTAACATATTGTTACATTTGTATCTTTCTGTTCATTCACCTGTGGATCAAAGGGATGAACTTAGATCTGCAGATAATGTCAGTTAAAGCAACTTGACAAGTAAAACAAAAGTTATTTTTTTTAATAAAATGTTCCTCTGTTTAACCCCTTATTAACTCTTAGTTTACTCTAACCAGCTTTTCCGTAGGCTCATTCTCTCTTCAACTATTATTTTCTTGCAGATTTTGTTTTTGTTTGTTTCTATTTTATTGACTATTAATATTTTTAAAAAAATAATAATATTTGTTAATGTTTATACACATTTAACATATATTTACACATTTTCCGTTTACAAAAATCTCAAAAAAACTTGTAAATAACTTTGCAATACTTTGCGCCAGAATCATAATTTTAAACAGTACAGATTATAGAACAACATGTATGCAATTGTATGTGCAGTAACACTATTTGTTTTTTAACTAACACTGCTCAAAATCATTGATGCAAAACCATATCATGAAAAGAAAACCTTGTTTATCCTTAAAAAAAAAATAATAATAAAAAAAAAAACAATATACTGGTATGTTTTACATTCTTATCTTTAGTTATGACAAAGTTATTGCCGAATAATCAGGTCCTTAGCAGAATTGTGAGAATTGCTCTGGCTAATAGAGTGTGAACAGGTGTGAGAGGCAAAGTGCTCACGTGCATATTGGGCCACCTCCAGCCAGTGGTACATCCGTGACACCCAGTAGTCCATAAATACGATCACTTGTAAGCATGTTAGGCCTTTCCTGTCTTTGGCAATGATAGGGACAGCCCTATGAGGAAAGAAAAATTAAAAACATTGAAAGTATAAAAAATACATAAAAATAAAACAAATTAGTGAGGTGGGAAAAAGTAAATATGAATCGGGGCCAACCCAAAAGTGAGAAATGTGTTTTGTTATCATCTTTAACCCCTACATGGCCTAGTTGCCAGACATAAGGCTCAGATTGGTTGCATTACTTGTAAATGTTTAGTCTGTGTATGGCCAGCTGAATTCCTTTTCCCTGATGGTCTGGGAGATTTCTTACCCTCTTCTTCTGTCCCCAATTCTTCCTGCCAAATGTATAACTCCTCCAGCACTCCTGATCCTGGGAACTTTCGCAGAGATGTCAGTCAGCCAAACAAGATGTCACTACATCATCTAATGCTCAGCTCTTTTAAGGAGTGACAGCTCAGCCGATCAGCTGTTTTCATTCTGCTGGGAAAACAGAAAAAAAGTCAGAAGGATCCCTAAGAGCCCTTTCACACTGGAGCGTTGGTGACGATAGCGGGAGCGCTTTTAACCCCTGTTAGCGGCCAAAAAAGGGTTAAAGCTGCCTGCAAAGTGCCACTGTAGCGGCGATTTGCTGGCGGTTCGGGGTTCCTCGCTGACAGTTGTAAAAAAAAAAAAAAAAGGAATTGCAGACAATAAAATAATAATAAAATAGAAAAACAGTGTGAAGTCCCCCCCCCCCCCCCCATCTATACCAGGTGCTTATCCGAGCATGCAGCCTGGCAGGTCAGGAAGGGGGGGGACGAGTAAGCGCCCCACTCCTGAACCATACCAGGCCACGAGCCCCCCTTCCCCCGTTGGTTGTGGGGGTCTGCGGGCTGGGGGCTTATCGGAATTTTAACAAGAGGGCCCCAAGATTCTGCCCCCCCCCACATGAATGAATATGGGGTACATAATACCCCTACTCATTTACCTAAAAAAAGGTGTAGTGTAGAAAATGACAGTAGGCAGTTTTTGACAAGTCCTTGCCTACTGCCTACTGTAGTTTTTTAGACTACCGTACACATTTTTTTTACTATGTACCCCTATACTCATCCACATAGTGGGGGCTGGATCCCTCAGGGGGCTTCCAGATTCTGATAAGCCCCCTGCCCGCAGACCCCCACAACCACCAGCCAGGGTTGTGGGGAAGGGGCTTTGGGGGGCAGAGCCGCAAAAAGCACTCCCAATATTAAGAGCATGTAGCCTGGTATGGTTCAGGAGGGGGGGTGCTCCTTCATCCCCTCCCTTTCCTGGCCTGCCAGGCTGCATGCTCGAATAAGGGTCTGGTATAGATTTTGGGAGGGACCTCATGCCATTTTTTAATGACGCTGTTTTTTGTTCCTATTATTTAATTGTCTACAATTATTATTTTTACATTCAGCTGTCAGCGGGGAACCCCACTGACAGCTTATGGCTCATCGGCTGTTAAGGACGTAGCGGCCGCCCAGTCCTTAACAACCATGACAAAAACTGGTTGTTAAAGCGGTGGTTCACCCATAAAAACGACTTCCCCCTATTACACTGCCCCCCCGCATTACAATACGAATATGCCATTAATTTTTTTTTGGCTGCTGTACATACCTGGGTACAGCTATTCACCCGTGTCCTCTGGGTTGCGAGTCCCGCGGGAGTGGGCGTTCCTACCATGGCGATGATTGACGTTTTGACTAAAAAATGAGCTCCCCCCCGTCGCGTAAGCCGCGTCACGACTGGCGAAAGGAGCCGAACTGCGATGCGCAGGCGCAGTATAGCGCCGACTCGCCGTTCGGCTCCTTCCGCCAATCGTGACACTGCTTACGCGACGGGGGGAGCTCGTTTTTTAGTCAAAACGTCAATCATCGCCATGGTAGGAACGCCCACTCCCGCGGGACTCGCAACCCGGAGGACACGGGTGAATAGCTGTACCCAGGTATGTACAGCAGCCAAAAAAAAATTAATGGCATATTCGTATTGTAATGCGGGGGGGCAGTGTAATAGGGGGAAGTCGTTTTTATGGGTGAACCACCGCTTTAAGGATGCCAAAGGCTGCTTGTTCTTTAAAAGTCACATGCTGGAAACCACTACTTTTTTTAACGCATGCATTTTTTTAAATTCTTTCTTTTTGTAACTTGATTTTCACTCCTGTTTTTTGCAGTATTTACCAAACGTTTTTGCTTTATGTGGTAAACACTGCATAAAGCAATAGTGAACTGCAAATTTCAGGATCGTATGCGGTATTTTGGAAAAAATGTTTAAATACTGCATGCGATCTGGTTCTGTGAATGGAGCCCATTATGTCTGTGCGAAGGTGCTACTTTACACTAACAGCGCACATTCGTGTCTATGTGTGGCTGTACGCAGTAATGTCGTGTCAAACTGCATAAAATCATACAGTTGCATTTAGAAGAAATTGACAAGCCGCTTGCCGATTTATGCCGATTTATGCCCAGCATGAAAGATGTATTTGGAAGAGAAAACACTCCATAAGCTCTATGAGCAGAGCCCTCCTGTACCCTTTGTATTGAACTGTACTGTAATTGTCTTGTCCCCCCTATACATTGTAAAGCGCTGCGTAAACTGTTGGCGCTATATAAATCGTGTATTATAATAATAATATCTGTCAGAAAAGGGAGCTAGCTAGAAAACAAAGTAAAGCCTTTATTGCTTATATTTACAAATGTTATAAATCACTGTCACATGAAATAATGATTGTCACTAATGTGTAGTGGTTTTGTATAAATTTTTCTATGATCAGGACTGAAAATAAAGAATAGGAATTGCATATTTTATTTTGTATTCCCAGTTTTAGCCAGCAGGTGGAGCTTTAGACTTCCTTTCACACTTTTTCCAGTCTGTCCTTTTGCGGAAAACCTATTGGTTACAGAGCTCAATAGCTCAAGCTTAAATTTACACACGCTAGTCCCTGATCTGATTCATTCACCTGTGAAGGTGCAATGGAGGAGATGGTGAACTGCACATTTGCAGAGATTTGAGAGCTCACTCCTGTAGCAGTAACAGCTAGGATTGTCTTTGCAATGTCCTAACGACCTAACCAATAAGGAAGAATTGTCAGATACCATTTCTAGGAGTTTTTCAGCCAGGTTTCGGGAGGTATGCAATTGGCCTACACCTATAGCAAGAGCATTATTCAACTTTTTTTTTTTCTACAGGCATATACAGCTTTTTGGTACAGGTGAACTAACCCTTTAAGCAGCATAAGCCTCTGGAGTGAACCGATAAAGGAGGTCTTTGCCAGTTTACATAATTTCCCTTATTTTGGGGCCCCTTGTGGGGCCAAAGACTAGAGTCCACATATTTGTAATGAGAAATCTGGCCTTTCTTTGGGGGCAACACAGACAGTTCAGTTACAGACGCTTTGATAACTAAGTTACTCAATCAGCAGTTTGTATACTTTGGCTGTGTTTATGGGATTCATTCCATCAGTGATGGTAGTATTTCATATTATTTCATCTCTGCGGTTAAATATGCTGTGCTATATTTTTTTCCTAGTTTTCTTTATTTCTACCCCTTGAGAACAGATGTTTTTTGCATTGCCTGTGTGATTGCAGTTCAGTCAGATTCTGCATTGTGGTATTTTTCATCACAACCAGTAAATGTATTATTTTTTTTGATTCACTGTATGCTTGTGTACCCAGAAGAGACCTCCTGCTCACAATGCACAGCAACTCATGCATATTTGTGTGTTCAGGCATGATGCGTTTGGCTGCTTTCACACTGATGCGTGTTTACCTTGCTAAAATGCAAGAAAAAACACAATAAAAATATTTCCCTTGAAATCCTATGGGATTCTTCACACTATTGCACTGTTTCCAAAAACTCCTGCACGCTGCATCTTTGGTGTGCTTTTCAAAACTGCACCAAAAAGGCAGCTCTCCAATGAAATGAATGAAAACCGCCCAAAACGCATCAACTATGCGTTTTTGGTGCATTTTTTGAGTCACGAGTCTACGATTCAAAGGTGCATGCTTGAAGTCAAGCACACAGCATATGTGTTTGTATTGCATTTTTCCAATGAAGCAGTGTAATGCCGCGTACACACGACCATTTTTCATAACGAGAAAAATGCAATTTTTTTAATTGGTCGTGAAAAACGATTGTGTGTATGCTCCAGAGCATTATGGTGTCTGTCGAATGTTCTAAGAAAAAAATAAAAATAAACAGATTCGACAGAATCTTTAAAAAAAAAAAAAAAAAATTCCGACTCTTCATGTCTCTTTATGTCGAATCTTCATGTCTCTCTATGTCGAATCTTTTCTCTCTATGTCGAATCTTCATGTCTCTCTATGTCGAATCTTCATGTCTCTCTATGTCGAATCTTCATGTCTCTCTATGTTGAATCTTTTTTCTCTATGTCGAATCTTCATGTCTCTCTATGTCGAATCTTCATGTCTCTATGTCGAATCTTTTCTCTCTATGTCGAATCTTCATGTCTCTCTATGTCGAATCTTCATGTCTCTCTATGTCGAATCTTCATGTCTCTCTATGTCGAATCTTCATGTCTCTCTATGTCGAATCTTTTCTCTCTATGTCGAATCTTCATGTCTCTCTATGTCGAATCTTCATGTCTCTCTATGTCGAATCTTTTCTCTCTATGTCGAATCTTCATGTCTCTCTATGTCGAATCTTCATGTCTCTCTATGTCGAATCCTCATGTCTCTCTATGTCGAATCTTTTCTCTCTATGTCGAATCTTTTCTATCTATGTCGAATCTTTTCTATCTATGTCGAATCTTCATGTCTCTATGTCGAATCTTCATGTCTCTCTATGTCGAATCTTTTCTCTTTATGTAGAACTAGCTGAATACCCGGCGTTGCCCGGTCTTCCTATCTTAACCTTTTGGGGAGGAAAATCAAAGTAATATAAATATACCCATCTTTTATATAAGGGTGTAGGTAAGGGTTAATTTAACTGTCATATATTTTTATTTGGCATATAAGTAATATGTGTACCAGGTATTATTGAAATATCTCCAGGCGTACAGAAGTTATGTGGGAACATACATTTCCCATTGATTTGCATGGGACTTTAAACAAAAACCCCGACCCTCACAAATGGGGGTAGTTAAGGGATAAATTAACTATCCTATAGTTTAAGTGGACATATAAGTAAAATGTGACCAAGTGTTATCGAAATATGTACAGCCGTTTGGAAGTTATGAAGTAACATGTATTTCCCATAGAGTTGAATGGGACTTTAAAGAAAAACCCCGACCAAGGCAAATGGGGGTGGGTAAGGGTTAAACCACCTATCCTATGTTTGTTGCTGACATATAAGTAACATGTGTGCCAAGTTTCATGTTAATATCTTTAGCCGTTTGGACGTGATGCTGGAACATACATACATACATACATACACACACACACACGTTGAGTTTTATATATATATATATAGATAATATTAGACTAATAGAGTTAAGGTTAGGCACATTCGACCGCAACGAAAACGAAAATAAAGCATTTGTTTATGTCGGATCTTTCGGTTTTCGTTTTCTGTGCTTTCGTTATCGTTTGTTAAAAGGATAACGAAAATACCTGAAATTCGAACGAAAATGCATTCGGACGAAAACTAATGCACATGTCTAGTATCTTCAAGCCTCTTGTTTTACCACCATGATCGCCTGAGAAACTAAACATATTCACACTTAACTGGAGCCTTGTAGTTAGATGGGGTCAGTTATAATTAGGAAACTCCAAAATAAATCGGTTCTCTATTTTAGAGCACCCTGAAAAAAAAAAAAAAAGGAGTATGGTTTCCATAGAAGAGGTCGGACGGCTGTTATAAATAGATGGAGTTTTGATCTGGTTCTTTCTCCTGACAATTGGGGATAACACGTGTTTTATTTCAGGAGAATCTCGTTTGTAGTCTCTGACATTCCAAGGCCCTGAGCTCAGAGCAACGGGACCCCTGTCTCTCTCCCCACAGAATGCATGTGTGATTACCACAAAGTGGGGATCCCGGCCAGGAGACGCAGTGCAAAGGATTGGATCCTGTTACTATTGTCATAATAAATAACTAGGAACCTCTCCCTGCTGAAGCTTACAGGTCTCTTGTCTAGCAACTGTGTCCTGGTTCCACTTCAGCTGCATCACATTTCTTCTATTATCCCCTTTATCCTGCAACTACAGCAACTCTTCCTAATACTAGAGTCACCAGCATTCCTTTTTAAAGAGTGTGTCTGGACAAAGCAAAACATATGCAGTACATATGCAGCCTTGTAAGCCCAGCTTAGTTCTGTGCATCTGCGCGATCTTGCCAAGATATACAATTTGCTGACAAGGCCTGTGCTTGCAAAAAAACACTGAAAAAAAGAATATTAAAAAGGTCTAGCTCACATTTAAGGCCCGTACACACGATCATATTTTCCGACAGCAAATGTGTGATGGCAGCGTCTTGTCGGAAGATCTGACCGTTTGTATGCTCCATCGGACAACTGTTGTCGGATTTTCCGACAACAAATGTTGGATAGCATGCTTTCAAATTTTCAAGTCTGTCAAGTCAAGTCTGTCGGAAAAAAATCCAAAGTACAAACAGAAGCAATGCTAACCATAGCACAACATTGGTGAAGAAATGATACCGCTCTGAAAGCTGCTGATCCCTTGGATTGCTCCCGCCCTACTGAAACCCATAGCACAACATTAGCAGAAGATGCCCAAAGGGTGGCGCTAAAGAGCTGAAAAAACACGTAGTTTCGTTTTGGTTGGCTGACAAGTTGGCTGACAAGTTTATGGCCAACGCCCTTCGGACAAAATTCCACGGCTTTGTTCGTCGTGAAATCCGATCGTGTGTACGAGGCTTATGCCGCATACACACGATCGGTCCATCCGATAAGAACGGACCGATGGACCGTTTTCATCGGTTAACCAATGAAGCTGACTGATGGTCCGTCGCGCCTACACACCATTGGTTAAAAAAACGATCGTGTCAGAACGCGGTGACGTAAAACACAACGACGCGCTGAAAAAAACGAAGTTCAATTCTTCCAAGCATGCGTCGACTTGATTCTGAGCATGCGTGGATTTTTAACCGATGGTTGTGCCTACTAACTATCGTTTTTTTCCCATCGGTTAGGAATCCATTGGTTAAATTTAAAACAAGATTGCTTTTTTTTATCCGATGGTTATATAACCGATGGGGCCCACACACGATCGGTTTGGACCGATGAAAGCGGTCCATCAGACCATTCTCATCGGTTTAACCGATCGTGTGTACGCGGCATTAAGTCTACTCACATTGTTGCCAATCAAGCCCTGATAAAGTGTGTGTGTGTGTGTGTGTGTGGGGGGGGGGGGGGTGTGTTGGACCCCCAAAAGCATTGGTTACTTTTTGGATTTTCCCCGTGACTTTTACTGGAATGAAGTTGTATCTGGATCTCTTAGCAGTGAATTGTCAATTTTCAATTTTAATTTTTGTTACATTACACTACAAACAGAAGAGACTGTGAAGATCCTCTAGAGCAGGGATATGCAATAAGTAGACCTCCAGCTGTTGCAAAACTACGAGTCCCATCATGCCTCTGTCTCTGGGTGTCATGCTTGTGGATGTCAGAGTCTTGCTATGCCTCATGGGACTTGTAGTTCTGCAACAGCTGGAGGTTGGTTAATTGCCCATCCCTGCTCTAGGGTGTAGAAGCCGCCTGCCCGGGAACCAGATCATTTATATCAAAATCAATACTAAAATAGCAATACCAGTGAGATAAGTACACATAGGAGAGAGTTGGCGCTTGCCGCAGAGGTGATCAAATACCACCAAGAGAAAGCTCTAATTGTGGGAAAAAAGGACGTCAATTTTGTTTGGGAGCCACGTCGCACGACCGCGCAATTGTCAGTTAAATTGACACAGTGCCGAATCGCAAAAAATTGCCCGGTCATTGGGCAGCCAAATCCTCCGGGGCTGAAGTTGTTAAAGTGTTACTCATGTAGCGCCTAGGTACTTTACAGTACTGGTGCTAGTTCAATTTAAGGGTAGATCAGAGTGTAAACTCTGATCCAGGTTGTTAGTAGCAAAATTCGGTCTCTGTCTCAGCTTGGCTGTGCTGTGAGTCCATTCTGCTGTGCTGGGGTGTTCTTTCAGCCCCGGTGCTGCAGGTGGCATCAGTGGAGTCAAGGTTTGGGTGCTCTTCCCAGCAGCCAATCACAAGGGTTTGTCCTTGGGGTGCATGCTGGGGAGGGGTATTTATGGGGCAGACGCCATTGGTTCTGGGTCTTCTTCGTCCAGTGTGGCACCCACCTTTAGGGTGGCCACATCACGGCGCCCCGGCGTTATGGCCTACCTGGCCGGGGCATGCGTGACACGCGGTGTTCCTGATTCCGGAGGTATGCTGACCCAGAGCATCTGAACAGCGACGGGAACCCAGTGAGTGACTGGGTTCCCACTTTGAAGATCCCAAGCTGTACTGCTATTCGGTGGGGAGTCAGTCTGAGGAGCGCCATTGAGAGGCTGGCGGTCCAAAAGGGCCTGGTCAAGCCACCAGGGATCGAGGTAGCCGGACACCGAGGGATTGATCACCTGTCAGTCGGTACCTGGGCGACAAGTTGAAGGAGATCCAGACGTAACTCAGGTAAGGAGGCATATCTCCAAGAATTCAATCCAGAGGGGACCTGTGGCAGAGATATCTTTCTGGGACTCATTGAGAGGGGTCTGTGGCAGAGACTTTCTCCCAAGTTCAAGTTCACCAAGAAGGGTCTGTGGCAGAGACTTTATCCTACAATTGTCTGAGTGATACTCCGCCTGCCAGGTCGGTGAGAGGGGCCTGTCCGGGTACACCAGCGGGAGTGGTGCTAAGAAGTGTTACGTTTGGGAGCAGGACTGTTTCCTATCATTACGCCTGAATCTGCTATTCTCAAATCTTCTTCAGCTTTACTTTTCTCACCACAAGTTTACTGTTTTTACCCGGCTGGGTAATAAAGAGCACAGCAAAGAGCACCTGTCTGGAAATTCCTTTACTTCTACTACATGCAATACGCATCATTCACCCCTAGGAATTTCGGAGGAGCCACGAGGCAACACGCCGCCCAAAAATTTCAGCAGCTCCACTGGGGGTAATGCTACACTCACAACAGTATAATCTGTCTGTATACGCAGAATAGCATATTTGTTATACTCACTGTGGAACTTAAGGGGTTAATCCTCTGTATTGTGTAAAAATCTGTATGGACAGATCCTACCCTCCTGAAGGGGCTCGCTTGGTAAGGCCGGATAAGGCATAATCAGAGTAGTAAGGCTGCACATGCTCAGTTTGGTCTCTATTGCTGGAGAGAACATTTCCCGGTTGTTAAGAGATATTCAGGTCACATGGTATTAACATCACACATTTGGGCGTGTATACAGATCCTAAATGACAGCTCAGTCCCTCCCATCTTCCTCCATGCCCAGTAACTATAAAAGAACAGTGGGTGATATGTCACATCTTGTATGATCAACCTCCCATATCAGCATGAGGCTATAGTGGAAATCACCTCCTACCTGAACACTCAGCGTGACTGTGGTATACAGTTCAGCCAAAAAGATATAGTGGCAATATTTTTAAGGGGGGAGGGGTCGTGCGGATGAACTATTTTCATATTACTGGCTTGAGTAACAAATCTCATAGTGACTACTTTCAAAGTGTCACAGATTTATCTGACTGACCTCTGTCCAACAGCATCTACTATAGGAAGTCGCTCTCGTTAGACCTGCTGTGTATTTAGCATGTTTATCCTTTTATTTGATGATTTTTTTTTTGTTTGGGTATCCTGTACTCAGGGCAGTCATCACAATTTTTGGGGCCCCCTTACAGGTGTAATGCAAAAAAAAAAGGGAGGGGGGCCAGTCGGGCCCCTGGGGACCATCGGGCCCCTTACAGGTGTAATGCCTGTACCCCCCTGATGGCGGCCCTGCCTGTACCCCTACATACTCTCTCCAGTTTGAGTACTGCAATAAATGGTTAAAAAACCCAAGTGACTGGAGGTTTGCCGGTGAGTTATTGATTGCAGGTAGCCACAGGACAGGTAGGATAGCCCTATTATTCCCAGCACAGCACTTTGCCCCAGCACAGAATCGTACCAAGCCCGTACACTGAGCTGCACATATGTCTCGTGTACACTCAGAAAAAATTCCATCTAAATTTTCTAGTGCAGGCAACACTACCGTCTTCCCAAATTGACAATGCTGATGTCCAAGGATGTCTCCATTGCTCCTCCATCCTAATATACAATGCCTTGAAAAAGTATTTATACCCCTTGAAATTTTCCACATTTTGTCATGATACAACCAAAAACACAAATGTATTTTATTGGGATGTTATGTGATAGACCAATACAATTTGGCACATAATTGTGAAGTGGAAGGAAAATGATAAAAAGGGGTGTTCAATTTTTTTTACAAATAATTATCTTAAAAGTGTGGCATATAGGAGTCATCTTTTGCTCCTAAGGACGACCGTTGATGTTCATTATTTCCTATTAGGCAATAGGAGTTATGCTATGGGCGATAGCCATTGGGCTGACTCAAATGACACGTCTGCTCACGATTGTCACTTTTATACATCATTGGTTATTGTTTCTTTTTGTATTGTTTGTTACATTACCAATAAAAATATTTTCAACTCTAAAAGTGTGGCATAAATACAGCTGTTCTGTGAAGCCCTATAAATACAGCTGTTCTGTGAAGCCCTCAGAGGTTTGTTAGATAACCTAAGTGAACAAAGAGCATCATGAAGACCAAGGAACACACCAGACAGGTCAGGGATAAAGTTGTGGTGAAGTTTAAAGCAGGGTTAGGTTATAAAAAAATATTTCAAGCTTTGAACATCTCACAGAGCACTGTTTAATCCATCATCTGAAAATTCAAAGAGTATGGCACAACTGCAAACCTACCAAGACATGGCCATCCACCCAAATTGACAGGCCGGGCAAGGAGAGCATTAAGCAGCCAAGCGGCCCATGGTAACTCTGGAGGAGCTGCAGAGATCCATGGCTCAGGTGGGAGAATCTGTCCACAGGACAACTATTAGTCGTGCGCTACACAAATCTGTCCTTTATGGAAAAGTGGCAAGAAGAAAGCCATTGTTGAAAGAAAGCCATAAGAAGTTCCATTTGCAGTTTGCGAGAAGACATGTGGGGGACACAGCA
Source organism: Rana temporaria (assembly GCF_905171775.1). Lineage (NCBI taxonomy): Eukaryota > Metazoa > Chordata > Amphibia > Anura > Ranidae > Rana > Rana temporaria. Next base: position 45,332,317 of record NC_053497.1, on the reverse strand, counting down.
AACATGTGGAAGAAGGTGCTCTGGTCAGATGAGACCAAAATTTGACTTTTTGGCCAAAACGCTGTGTGTGGCGGAAAACTAACACTGCACTTTACCCTGAACACACCATCCCCACCGTGAAACTACCTCCAATCCGATCCGACTGTGTCCGTATGCAGAGCAGACATGGACCTGCCATCTGCCCCCTCCACTGATTGATGCCCGCAACCAATTACCAAGTCGGTTAAGTGGCCCTCGTGCACCCCTGGTTTAGATCAAAACATATTCATGTGTTAGAATGGCCCAATCAAAGTCCAATTGAGAATCTGTGGCAAGACTTGAAAATTGCTGTTCACAGACGCTCTCCATCCAATCTGACAGAGCTTGAGCTATTTTGCAAAGAAAAATGGGCAAAAATTTCGCTCTCTAGATGTGCAAAGCTGGTAGAGACATCCCCAAAAAGACTTGCAGCTGTAATTGCAGCGAAAAGTGGTTCTACAAAGTAATGACTCAGGGGGGCTGAATACAAATAGACGCCACACTTTTCACATATTTATCTGTAAAAAAATTGAAAACCATTTATCATTTTCCTTTCACTTCACAATTATGTGCCACTTTGTGTTGGTCTATTACATAAAATCCCAATAAAATAAATTTACGTTTTTGGTTGTAACATGACAAAATGTGGAACATTTCAAGGGGTGTGAATACTTTTTCAGGGCACTGTAGACAGTTTCTACAGTGCCTTTAAAAAGTATTCATACCCCTTGAAATGTTCCACATTTTGTCATATTACAACCAAAAACGTAAATTTATTTTTTAATTGGGATTTTATGTGATAGACCAACACAAAGTGGCACATACCGTATTTATCTCGGTATAACGCGCTCCTGCGTATACCGCGCACCCCTAAAGTGACCCCCAATCCTGTGGAAAAAAAGTTATTTTTGTACTTACAGTTTTGGTGTCTTGCGCGGCGTCCATCGGCAGCCTCGTCGAGTCCGGCGTCCTTCTGCTTCTTCGGGTGTCCTCTTCGGTGGGTCCGGCTTCCTTCTGCGGCTTCGGGTGTCCTTCTGCGGCGGGTCCGGTGTCCTCTTCGGCGGGTCCGGTGTCCTCTTCGGCGGGTCCAGTGTCCTCTTCGGCGGGTCCGGCATCCTTCTGCGGCGTCCTCGCGTCCTCCCCGTTCGTTTCCCGCGTCGAGTTTTGAATACTGCGCCAGCATATACCGAGCGCAGTACACTCGGGCAGGCTCGGCAACTGTCGCGCTCACGTCCTGTACGTCCAGGACGTGACCGCGGAAGAAGCCGAGACTGGCCGACTATACTGCGCTCGGTATATGTCGGCGCAGTATTCAAAACTCGACGCGGGTATCGGCAAAAAAGTGCGCGATATACGCCGATAAATACCGTAATTATGAAGTGGAAGGAAAATTATAAATTATTTTTTTTACAAATAAATATGTGAAAAGTGTGGCATGCAAGACAAGAAGTGTGTTACTAGCCAGATAGGTGTGTTAAAAAATACTAAAAAAGGAAACAAATGCAGCCACCACATCTAAGAACTGGTAAGTTGCAATGTGTAAGATTTCTGTTTTGGGTTTAACACCGCTTTAAATCCCATCACTGACAAAGCCAACACTGTATACATTAGGCATATGAAATATATCATCCACGTTCACATATACTGTGTATAATGTAAATGATATTTCTGACAAGCAGCAGGGAAACATTTGTGGAAGCTGCGATAGTGTATGGAAAAATGACAGTAATGTGTTTGTTTTTATTATAGACATTATTAGCTATTAAGTAGAATAAACCAAAGGCAGCTCCCAAGAAGAAAGAAGCCATATGTAAGATGTAGGAGGAAATGGTCACATACACAAGAGTTTGAGTCACAGATACAGTGGCTGCTGCCCGGGGAAGGAGAGTCATACTGATTCTGACATAAACCAAAGACAGTCACAGAATTTACTATCAGCCATAAATCCTTCTCTCAGCTGTACCTGACATTAACCAGCTGACTGCAGAGTGTAGTCTCATCTAGGACTGAACCTCAATTGTTATCCACATTGCCTGAAGCAACCAGATTCTCTTTTTCCTTCGTAGATCAGTGGGGGGAAATAGGAGAAGAGTCTTTGATTGGTAGATCTGAGTCACTTCTACCCTTTAGACATAAGTAATACCTAATGAAAGGGTGAAATATTCACTTACCGTATATACTTGAATATAAGCCGACCCAAATATAAGCCGAGGCACCTAATTTTACCACAAAAAAATGGGAAAACTTATTGACTCGAGTATAAGCCTAGGGTGTCCATGTGCATGCCTCACTGTGCCTCACTTTGCCTCACTGTGTCCATGTGCATGCCTCACTGTGCCCAATGAGCGTCAGAAAGATACCTCTGCCACAGGTCCCCTCTGGATTGAATTCTTGGAGATATGCCTCCTTAATTGAGTTACGTCTGGATCTCCTTCAACTTGTCGCCCAGGTACCGACTGATAGGTGATCAATCCCTCAGTGTCCGATTACCTCGATCCCCAGTGGTCTGTCCAGGCCCTTTTGGACCACCATCCTCTCAATGGCTCTCCTCAGACCGACTCCCCACCGAACAGCAGTACAGCTTGGTATTCTCAAAGGTGGGGACCCAGTCACTCACTGGGTCCCCGTTGCTGTTCAGATGCTCTGGGCCAGCATGGTCCCGGAACCAGGAACACCACGTGGCACGCACGCCCCGGCCAGGTAGGCCATAACGCCGGGGCGCCTTGATGTGGCCACCGTAAAGGTGGGTGCCACACTGGACTAACAAGACCAGAACCAATGGCGTCTGCCCCATAAATATCCCTCCCAGCATGCACCGCAAGGACAAACCCTCGTGATTGGCTGCTGGGAAAGAGCACCCAAACCTTGACTCCACTTCTGCCACCTGCAGCACCGGGGCTGGAAGAACACCCCAGTACAACAGAATGGGCCCACAGCACAGCCAAGCTGAGACAGAGTTTCACTATACTCTGATCTACCCTTAAATTTAACTAGCACCAGTACTCTAAAGTACCTAGGCGCTACACACAGGAAGAGTGGGGCCAAGTGTGCCAAGTTTGGCCGGTACCGGGTCCCCAAAGTCCGGGAGATCAGGCGCAAAAAGGCGACTCGAGTATAAGCTGAGGGGGGGCATTTTCAGCACACAAAAAAGTGCTGAAAAACTTGGCTTATACTCGAGTATGTATGGTATAGACCTAGGGTAAGCCGAAAACTGTAAAAAAAAACATACACCAATGCCTGGTACACACAATGAAATTATCAGGTTTTTTTTCTGCATGCGAGTCTCCATATTGAAAATTAGGAGGTTGCTAAAGTTACGAAAATTCTCATAAAACAGAATAAAAATTCGGAAGTTATGTATTGCATTGTATTTGTATTGTATTTTCAGATGAAAACTGTACTGATTAAACTAAAATTGTACACTCTGGTATCATACAAGAAACATTTTCGCGTTTGTCCCTTCGAAAAATGTTGGATGAACTGTTGTGATCAGCTCTTGAAAGCTGTGTACTGTACTAACGATCACATTATTATATGATCATATGATCAGGGGTGGCCTGTCCATTAGGGTGCCCCAAGACGATGTCATTTTATGACGAAACGCGCGTCGGGAGCAGTTGACATGCTGACGTCATCGCATGTTCTAGTCTAAGTGGACGGCGTTCCTGGCCAACGCCCTTCGGACAAAAGTCCTACTCTTTGTCCGCAGAAAATCAGATCGTGTGTATGAGGCTTAAGTCTGAGGCTTTGACAAAAAAAAATGGGAGCTAATTGGTTTCTATGCAGAGCTACACCAGATTTTGCAATCTCCAGTTTTAATAAATCAACTTCATACAGTACCTCCCTCATTGGGAGGGACTGTCCCTATTTTCTAACCAAATAGATCTGTTCCTCTTTCCTTTTTAGGTCTCATTTTGGACAGATGTCTAGGCCTCGATACCAAAAGTAGTAGTAGTTCTACACTAAACCTTTCACACAAATCTTTTCATTATCACATCCAAAAGTGGAACTTCCGCTTTAAGCACTCCTCGTCCCCTTGCATGCCACATTTGGCATGTACATTTTTTGGGGGGAGTGGGTACCTGGTTTTGACAGGTACTTCCTCTCCCACTTCCTCCTTCCATCGTATCGACTCCTCCAATCTAGACATGTGCAATTCGTTTTGTTTCTAATTCTGTTTCTACGAAAATTCGGAAATTCGTTAATTACAGATTTTCGTAATTTTTTATTTACGAATTTTCGGACTTCCGAAAATTTTGAATTTAAGAATTTTCGTATTTACGAAAATTCCTATTTACGAATTTAAGAATTTTCGTATTTCTGTTTTTTTTCGAATTTTCGTATTTCCGAATTTCAGAAATTCAGATTTTCGGAAATTCGGAAGTCCGAAAAAATTTCGGATTTTAGAATTTTCAAAGTTCAGAATTTTCCAATTTTCGAATTTTTCCATTTTCGAATTTTTCAATTTGAGAATTTTTCAATTTGAGAATTTTCAAATTTCGAATTTTTCAAATTTCGAATTTTTCAAATTTTGAATTTTTCAATTTTCGAATTTTTCACTTTTCCAATTTCGAATTTTAAAATTTTCGAATTTTTCAACTTTCGAATTTCCGGATATTCGAAATTTCGAAAATTGAAAAATTCGAAAATTGAAATAATTGAAGTTCGAAAATTGAAAAAATTGAAGTTCGAAAATTGAAAAATTTTCGAATTTTCGTATTTACGAATTCTCATATTTACGAATTTTCGTATTTACGAATTTTGAAATTGAAAAATTTGAAATTCGAAAATTGAAAAATGCGAAAATTGAAAAATTTCTAATTGTTCAATTTTTCAATTTGCGAAATTTCGTATTTACGAATATTTTCGTATTTCCGAATTTTCGTATTTCGAAATTTCGAAAATTTAAAAATTCGAAATTTCGAAAATTGAAAAATTCGAAATTTCGAAAATTGAAAAATTCGAAAATTGAAAAAATTGAAAAATTCGAAATTTCGAAAAATTCGAAATTCGAAACTTCGAAAATTGAAAAATTCGAAATGTCAAAAATTCGAAACTTCGAAAATTGAAAAATTCGAAATGTCAAAAATTCGAAATTTCGAAAATTGAAAAATTCGAAATTTCGAAAATTCGTAAATTTCCGAATTTCCGAAAAAATATATTTTTAGTTTCATTCTTTTTTTTCGGAAATTCGTTTTTCCGGAAATTCGAAAATTTCCCGAATTTACGAATTTGCGAAAAAGCAAAAAAACGAATAAAACAATTTTTTTTTTTTTTTACAAATTTACGGAAAAAAAAAACGAATGAAACAAAAACGAAAAAAACTAATTTTTCGAATTTCCCGAATTTACGAAAAAATAAAAAAACGAAAATAACAAACGAAAAAAACAAATTTATTGGCAGTGCACATGTCTACTCCAATCCCCCTAGGTGGCCCCTCCCTCACTGCAATCTTCTGGCACAAGTCACAGGTCCCAGAAGATTTCCTGGCCACTAGGAGAGCGCAGCACGACTCGCGCATGCGCAGTGCGCACTTGGCTGTGAAACTGCAAGCTGTCACAGCCGGGTGCCCACAGTTGCAATGACGGTGCCGTGAAGAGGAGGAGGAGAAGAGTGAGGCTTCATGCGGCTGCATCGCTTGACCGTGGGACAGGTGAGTGTCTGTTTATTAAAAGTCAGCAGGTACACTTTTTGTAGCTGCTGACTTTTAATAAACTGAAAAAGAATGCTACCAAACAGGGGGAGCGTGTTACCTCCTAAGAGCATGTAGATCTTTGGCAGTTCAGAACAGCGAATTCGTAGGCCTGAACACACATAGGGGTTGATTTACTAAAACTGGAAAATGCTAAATCTGGTGCACCTGTACATTGGAGCCAATCAGCTTCCAGTTTTTCTTTGTCAAAGCTTAATTGAACAACCTGAGTTTAGAAGCTGATTGGTTACCCTGCACAGCTGCACAAGATTTTAAGCGCTCCAGTTTTAGTCTCCCCCATAGTTTATATGGGGTTTGACACAAATACGCAGTGCTTCCAAAAAGGGGTAGTATTCGATCTCCTTGGAGCATGTTCTTTGGCAGTTCAGGATAGTCAATATAAGTGTAAATAAATATTGCGCTAACCCATAAAAAGCAGTGAGCAGCTACATACGAATGTGACAAAAATTCAAAAGTGCAAGAAGGTGAAAATGTAGCGCTGAAAATATTAAACAGTAACAATATGTAACCGAAAAAACTCAAATATAAAAGGATCTGAATCCCATCTATATATAGATAGAAGAACACAACAATATGTTGGGTCATGCCCCAGTAGAAATCCTAGTAGGACAAAATGTGTCGGGCCTGGTACACCGCTCCCCATATTGCTTTTAATCATGATCACCATTTTATCCCATGTATGTCGGTTTTTATCAACTAAAACCTACCTTTTTGACCTGCACTATTGGAAGCTTCTTTTCTGTTCCTCTTTCCTTTTTAGGTCTCATTTTGGACAGAAAATTTAAAAATTCGAAATTTCGAAAATTGAAAAATTCGAAATTTCGAAAATTGAAAAATTCGAAAATTGAAAAAATTGAAAAATTCGAAATTTCGAAAAATTCGAAATTCGAAACTTCGAAAATTGAAAAATTCGAAATGTCAAAAATTCGAAACTTCGAAAATTGAAAAATTCGAAATGTCAAAAATTCGAAATTTCGAAAATTGAAAAATTCGAAATTTCGAAAATTCGTAAATTTCCGAATTTCCGAAAAAATATATTTTTAGTTTCATTCTTTTTTTTCGGAAATTCGTTTTTCCGGAAATTCGAAAATTTCCCGAATTTACGAATTTGCGAAAAAGCAAAAAAACGAATAAAACAATTTTTTTTTTTTTTTACAAATTTACGGGAAAAAAAAACGAATGAAACAAAAACGAAAAAAACTAATTTTTCGAATTTCCCGAATTTACGAAAAAATAAAAAAACGAAAATAACAAACGAAAAAAACAAATTTATTGGCAGTGCACATGTCTACTCCAATCCCCCTAGGTGGCCCCTCCCTCACTGCAATCTTCTGGCACAAGTCACAGGTCCCAGAAGATTTCCTGGCCACTAGGAGAGCGCAGCACGACTCGCGCATGCGCAGTGCGCACTTGGCTGTGAAACTGCAAGCTGTCACAGCCGGGTGCCCACAGTTGCAATGACGGTGCCGTGAAGAGGAGGAGGAGAAGAGTGAGGCTTCATGCGGCTGCATCGCTTGACCGTGGGACAGGTGAGTGTCTGTTTATTAAAAGTCAGCAGGTACACTTTTTGTAGCTGCTGACTTTTAATAAACTGAAAAAGAATGCTACCAAACAGGGGGAGCGTGTTACCTCCTAAGAGCATGTAGATCTTTGGCAGTTCAGAACAGCGAATTCGTAGGCCTGAACACACATAGGGGTTGATTTACTAAAACTGGAAAATGCTAAATCTGGTGCACCTGTACATTGGAGCCAATCAGCTTCCAGTTTTTCTTTGTCAAAGCTTAATTGAACAACCTGAGTTTAGAAGCTGATTGGTTACCCTGCACAGCTGCACAAGATTTTAAGCGCTCCAGTTTTAGTAAATCTCCCCCATAGTTTATATGGGGTTTGACACAAATACGCAGTGCTTCCAAAAAGGGGTAGTATTCGATCTCCTTGGAGCATGTTCTTTGGCAGTTCAGGATAGTCAATATAAGTGTAAATAAATATTGCGCTAACCCATAAAAAGCAGTGAGCAGCTACATACGAATGTGACAAAAATTCAAAAGTGCAAGAAGGTGAAAATGTAGCGCTGAAAATATTAAACAGTAACAATATGTAACCGAAAAAACTCAAATATAAAAGGATCTGAATCCCATCTATATATAGATAGAAGAACACAACAATATGTTGGGTCATGCCCCAGTAGAAATCCTAGTAGGACAAAATGTGTCGGGCCTGGTACACCGCTCCCCATATTGCTTTTAATCATGATCACCATTTTATCCCATGTATGTCGGTTTTTATCAACTAAAACCTACCTTTTTGACCTGCACTATTGGAAGCTTCTTTTCTGTTCCTCTTTCCTTTTTAGGTCTCATTTTGGACAGATGTCTAGGCCTCGATACCAAAAGTAGTAGTAGTTCTACACTAAACCTTTCACACAAATCTTTTCATTATCACATCCAAAAGTGGAACTTCCGCTTTAAGCACTCCTCGTCCCCTTGCATGCCACATTTGGCATGTACATTTTTTGGGGGGAGTGGGTACCTGGTTTCGAAAATTGAAAAATTCGAAAATTGAAAAATTCGAAATTTTGAAAAATTCGAAATTCGAAACTTCGAAAATTGAAAAATTCGAAATGTCAAAAATTCGAAATTTCGAAAATTGAAAAATTCGAAATTTCGAAAATTCGTAAATTTCCGAATTTCCGAAAAAATATATTTTTAGTTTCATTCTTTTTTTCGGAAATTCGGAAAATTCGTTTTTCCGGAAATTCGAAAATTTCCCGAATTTACGAATTTGCGAAAAAGCAAAAAAACGAATAAAACGATTTTTTTTATTATTTACAAATTTACGAAAAAAAAACGAATGAAACAAAAACGAAAAAAACAAATTTTTCGAATTTCCCGAATTTACGAAAAAATAAAAAAAACGAAAATAACAAACGAAAAAAACAAATTTATTGGCAGTGCACATGTCTACTCCAATCCCCCTAGGCGGCCCCTCCCTCACTGCAATCTTCTGGCACAAGTCACAGGTCCCAGAAGATTTCCTGGCCACTAGGAGAGCGCAGCACGACTCGCGCATGCGCAGTGCGCACTTGGCTGTGAAACTGCAAGCTGTCACAGCCAGGTGCCCACAGTTGCAATGACGGTGCCGTGAAGAGGAGGAGGAGAAGAGTGAGGCTTCATGCGGCCGCATCGCTTGACCGTGGGACAGGTGAGTGTCTGTTTATTAAAAGTCAGCAGGTACACTTTTTGTAGCTGCTGACTTTTAATAAACTGAAAAAGAATGCTACCAAACAGGGGGAGCGTGTTACCTCCTAAGAGCATGTAGATCTTTGGCAGTTCAGAACAGCTAATTCGTAGGCCTGAACACACATAGGGGTTGATTTATTAAAACTGGAAAATGCAAAATCTCGTGCACCTGTACATGGGAGCCAATCAGCTTCCAGTTTTTCTTTGTCAAAGCTTAATTGAACAACCTGAGTTTAGAAGCTGATTGGTTACCATGCACAGCTGCACAAGATTTTAAGTGCTCCAGTTTTAGTAAATCTCCCCCATAGTTTATATGGGGTTTGACTCCTGGAGGAGCTATGGGTACCATCACTTTGTTACTCAATCAGAACTGACACAAATACCCAGTGCTTCCAAAAAGGGGTAGTATTCGACTTCCCTGGAGCATGTTCTTTGGCAATTCAGGATAGTCAATATAAGTGTAAATAAATATTGCGCTAACCCATAAAAAGCAGTGAGCAGCTACATACGAATGTGAGAAAAATTCAAAAGTGCAAGAAGGTGAAAATGTAGCGCTGAAAATATTAAACAGTAACAATATGTAACCGAAAAAACTCAAATATAAAAGGATCTGAATCCCATCTATATATAGATAGAAGAACACAACAATATGTTGGGTCATGCCCCAGTAGAAATCCTAGTAGGACAAAATGTGTCGGGCCTGGTACACCGCTCCCCATATTGCTTTTAATCGTGATCACCATTTTATCCTATGTATGTCGGTTTTTATCAATTAAAACCTACCTTTTTTTACCTGCACCATTGGAAGCTTCTTTTCTCCTTTACATATCTCTTTGGATGCAAGTTTTTTGTGGCTATCCTATTTGGTCACCTGCCCTCCAGCTGCTGCTGTCACTATGGAAATTCCATCGAGTGGATTCTGGAGTTCCCCCTGACCCCTTGGATCCTTGTGGCTGACCTGCTTACCTGGATATCTATGCCTTACTGACCTGTTGTCATTGACATTTGGTCAACCGGTTTCGGTAAGAGTAAATAATCTACTTTCACTTTGGATGACATATTTCCATGGATATCTTAGAGCCCATTCACACCTCCGCAACAAAACGCCCGACGCCGGACGCTCGTGCCGCTGGAGGGGAGAATTCCCATTGCTGTCTATGAGATGGTTCACATCTCATAGACGCCGCACGCTTGCCGCCTGAAAAAAAGTCCCGGACCCTTTTTTTCAGGCGGCATTGGCGTTCGGCCATACAAAGCAATGGGAAGGCTTTATTAAAAAAAAAAAAAAAGTTACACACTCACGGCAAAATACGCGGCGTATCTTGTCGCGGAGGTGTGAATGCAGCCTTATGCATCTTTCTTACCATCTGATTCCATATGAGAACATACCTGGCTGTGATGGACTTTGTCTTTTTCAAGGATTGACATATCTCTCGGACTTGTGTTCTTCTATTTATATATAGATGGGATTCAGATCCTCTTATATTTGAGTTTTTTCAGTTACACATTGTTACTGTTTAATATTTTCAGTGCTACATTTTCACCTTCTTGAAGTTCAGGACAGTCAATTAGCAGGCCTGAACACATATAGTCTATATGGGGGTTTGACTCCTGGAGGAGGCATGGGTACCATCACTTTTACTCAATCAGAACCAACACAAATACCCCGTAATTCCAAAAAGGGGTAGTAGCATTTGACCTCCTCAGAGCATGTAGACAGAGCCGGTGCAAGGATTTTTGCCCCCCCCGCATGCACGCGCGCACACACACACACCATACATTATATATGTGCTCCATTAAGCTTGAATGGTTATGATGCTTAAAGTGATCGTTTAACTTATTTATCTTTTACAGAGAAAGATAGCAAACAAACTATTTGTGGTTTTGTAAATTGCATTTTTTTTTTTAAAACAGGAAATTTTAAAACAGGTTGGTCCCCCTTACCTGTTTCTGAACACCTGTCAGGGATCGGATGGGAGACTGAATTGATGAGGTCGGCCTCTCTTATATCTCCTGTCCTGGCTCCGCTGAAGGTGAAACAGAGGAAGCCGAAGGACAGGAGGGACACGAGTGCCTGGAGCCGGGGGTCCCGGGAGAACAGCTTGGCAGGGTTCAGCGGCCTGGAGTAGTCCGTGATGAGTTGCGCATGAACAGGTGAAAGCCAGGCAGGTAACCGAGGGTTAACAGTGACCAGGGGCATAGACAGGAGCAAGGTCTCAGGGATAGCCAGGTTCGTCAGCAAGCGGGCAGTGAGGTACCGAATCGTAGACAGAGCCAGAGTCAGGAACGGAGCCGGGTCAGAATACTGGGAAAACATACAGGATCAAGCAGGATTACAGAAACAAGCTGAAGATCAGTCAGCAAGGGCACAAGAGCCCAGACACCCTTTAAGTAGGCTGTCTGGCGCCAAACTGAATTAGGCTCGTACGTGTGCGCGCGTGCCCGTATCTGTGCGCATGCGTGCCCGCAACTGCGAGCTCTGGCGCGCATGCGCGCATCTGTGAGCCATTCTATGGCAAAGACTATGCGCTTGCGCACGTCTATGTGCAAAGCGTCTTACGGGAATTCCCTGACAACACCAATCTGTGCAGCGGGCGGCTCCCGTCCCGAGTCCTTCAACAGGTCGCCGTCGCCTCCAAGATGACTCCGCAGGCTGCACTGCCTGCTGGTGCGGGTCCGGTCCGTCCGTTGCTCTGCCTCCTGCAGCCCTCGCTCCTTCACATCATACGGCTGAGCGGCCAGGGGAACCAGGGGCAGGGGCCACTTACTGACGTAGGACGTGCCGCGTAGCCAAGGACGAGACAGTGAGACTGTCACACACTGAGACAGAGTGACTGCACAGGTCAGCGCTGCTGCGGGGACTTGTCCTACAGATGCCACCCGCAGCGGCAGCCCACACCACACACACTCTATCTCGATGATTGGGCAACTGTCACGGACCGGTCAATTTTCCGCCCTGTTCCCTGGCACCATAAGGCAAGTGCCCATGTTGCTTGCGCTAGCGCCGGCCCTGCATGTAGATCTTTGGCAGTTCAGAGCTGCCAATTAGCAGGCCTGAACACACTATGGGGGTTATTTACAAAAGGCAAATCCACTTGGCACTACAAGTGCAAACTACAAGTGCACTGAAATTGCAGTTGCTGTAAATCTGAGGGGTAGATCTGAATGAGGGAAAGCTCTGCTGATTTTATCGTACAATCATGTGCAAGCAAAAATGCTTTTTTTTTTTTTCCTTGCACATCCCCCTCGGATCTACAGCGACTGCACTTCCAAGTGCACTTTCAGTGCAATTTCAAGTGCACTTTGCACTTGTATAGGTAGATTCAGAAAGAGTTAGGCCGGCTTATCAGTAGATAAGCCGACCTAACTCCGAATCTACGCTGCCGTATGTTTAAGCGTATGCTCAAACAGAGATACGCTTAAACATATCTAAGATAGGCCGGCTTGCGCCGTCCTATCTTAGATTGCAATTTTTCGGATGGCCGCTAGGTGGCGCTTCCATTGCGGCCAGCGTAGATTATGCAAATGAGCTTGTACGCCGATTCACGAACGTACGCCCGGCCGCCGCAGTCGAATTACGTAATTTCCGTAAGGCTTTAGGCGGCCTAAAGTTATTCCACCTATGAGGTGGAATAACAATGTTAAAGCGGTAGTTCACCCCCCCCCGACACGATTTTACCATCGAGACAGGCATTGTAGCGCGAGCTACAGTATGCCTGTCCCGATTTTTTTAACCCCGGACTCACCTTGTAATCGGAGATCGTATTTTTCGGCTCCCGCGGGGAATGGGCGTGCCTATGGAGAGGGAGGATGATTGACGGCCAGCCCTGGCACGTCACTCTCCCCGAAGACAGCCGGAGTAGGTCTCGGCTCTTCACGGCGCCTGCGCACAGGCTATGCGCACGCGTCGTGAAGACCAAGCCTATTTCGGCTATTTCCGGAGAAGCGTGACGCGCCAGAGCCGGCCGTCAATCATCCTCCGTCTCCATAGGCACACCCATTCCCCGGTATCTTCGATCTACGCGTACAAGGTGAGTACGGGGGTAAAAAATTCGGGACAGGCATACTGTAGCTCGCGCTACAATGCCTGATTTTATGGTAAAAGAAAAAAAAAATTTTTTTTCGTCGATAGGGTGAACCCCCGCTTTAAAGTATGGCCGCCGTTCCCACCACGAGGTTCGAATTTTTTACGTCGTTTGCGTAAGTCGTCTGCGAATCGGGAGTTACGTCGTTTACGTCCGCGTCGAAATCAATAGGCCCGTACGGCGTACTTAGCCGCAATGCGCACTGGGAAATGAAGCCGCCCGGCGCATGCGCAGTAGCTAAAAACGTCAAAAAATGTGAGGTCAAGCCTCATTACCATACAACACGCCCCCCTCCAACCAATTTGAATTAGGCCCCCTTACGCCCGCCGCGATTACACTACGCCGCCCAAAGTAAGGAGGTAAGTGCTTTGAGAATCATGTACTTGCCTCTCTTACTTAAGGCGGCGTAGTGTAAACACGCTAGGCTACGCCATCTTAACATTGCACGGCCGTACCTGAATCTACCTAACAGTTTTCACTTGTAGTGCAAAGTGTATTTTCCTTTTGTAAATATCCCCCTTAGTCTATATGGGGTTTGACTCCTGGAGGAGGCATGGGTAAGGTACGTATAGGTAGGTCAGAGGATAGGCTAGTAAGAGTACAAGTCTAATTTTGCAAGTCTTCCAAGACCCTTTCTGGCTGATGAAAATCAGGACTAAAGCTCAAAGAGTTGGTTGTACTTTGGCAGATGTAAAATCCGTCCCATATTAGGAATACAAACCATTATCCTGCTAGCTAATACCCATTGCAGTGTTTCTGTCAGACTTTGGACTAAATCTGTATCAGCGGTCCTGCTTATTCTCCAGCCTATACTTGCTGACTGCTCCGAAGTCTATTTACAGGCCCGAGTCTGGCATCCCAGACAGGAAATTTTATTGGCTGCAAATTCTGCATTGCCTTAGTGGGATTCATTGTAAATAACATGTTTGCCATGGCCTTTCTCTACCCGTCCCTCGTGTCAAGTTTAAATTAGGGCAGAATGTGGATATGTTTCTTTTGCAGGTTTTTTTTTTTCTTTTTCGCAAGACTCCAAACTGACGACATCTGAGAGAACATGAATCCGATTCTGCTGACAAGACAAACAGCTGTGCCGTCCCAGCTCCAACTTCAAACACAACTTGTGTCACTGGCAGACTTGGCGGTCTGCAGCTCAAGACCTGGGGCAATTATAGCGAAGGGTGGAAAAATTACAGAAACTTCTAAGAAGTGTTTTATTTAATAAATGTGCAACAAAATATATAGCTGGGAACTTTCCGTATTAAAGCTGAACTCCAGGCAGATATAAAAGGCATAAATGAATACAGCTCTGTAATCATTAATACATCATTACATTTATTTATTAAATGCAAGCAGCGCAAGTACCTAAATGTGACCTGGTATCAGGTCAAATATGTACAACAGAGCTCAAAGAGAGAGAGAGAGGAAGCACAAGGAGAAAATCAGGTGTGCTGCAGTGCAAGGAACATGCTGATAGGAAGCGAGAGCAGAGTAATGCCGCATACACACCATCACTTTATGTGATGAAAAAAAACAACGTTTTTAAAAACGTCACTTTAAATGACCGTGTGTGGGGGAAAACGTTGTTTTATGTCTTCTGAAAAACGACAAAAAAAAATTGAAGCATGCTTCAATTTTATGTGTCGTTTTTCAAAACGTCGTTTTTTACTTCACAGAAATTGACCGTGTGTAGCAAAAAACATTGTTTAAAACAACGTTTTTACACCCGCGCATGCCCAGAAGCTAGTTATGAAGTGAGCTTCAATGGAAAAACGTGGTGAACGTAACCTCGCTTTGCTAGAACATTGTGAGAAAAACGATGGTGTGTAGGCAACTTCGTCTTTGAAAATTGAAGTTTCAAAAACGTCGATTTTTTTCATCACATAAAGTGATGGTGTGTATGCGGCATAAGGCCTGGTTCCCACCTATGCAGGTTGCAGTTGATGCATTATCCAGGTGCATTTTGCATTTTTCAATACATGTTTTTGATCCATTGAAGTCTATGAAACCAAAAATACAACCTGTTATGCTGCCGCCGCAGCATGATAATGGACCGTTTTCATCAGACCAAACCGATCGTGTGTAGGCCCCATAGGTTATTTATCCATCGGTTAAAAAAATTGAAACTTGTTTTAAAATGAACCGATGGATACCTAACCGATAGAAAAAAAACGATCGTTTGTAGGCACGTCCATCGGTTAAAAATCCATGCTTGCTCGACGCATGCTTGGAAGCATTGAACTTCATTTTTTTCAGCACGTCGTTGTGTTTTACGTCACTGCGTTCTGACACGATCGTTTTTTTAACCGATGGTGTGTAGGCACGAATGACCATCAGTCACCTTCATCGGTTAACTGATGGAAAAATCCATCAGACTGTTCTCATCGGATTGACCGGACGTGTGTACAGGGCATTAGTCATAGGTCTGCGCACAGGGTGTGCCGAATGTGCCTGGGCACACCCTAATCACCCCATGTGCATTAGCATTATCCAGGAGCAGCACCAGGTGGGTGGTTTGGGGGTGCCAGTGGCCAGTGTAAATGCCCCCATTATATTAAAGTCTAGGCTCAACTTTAGGAACATGTTACACCCATATTTAAGGTGTACTGTAACATATTCCCTATCAACTGTCTCCCACCACCAGAGCCCCCTTCCTGTGACAGCAGGTGGCATTCATGTGTGTTTGAACTTTGGGCTACACACCCTAATGAAATAGGCTGCGCACACCTATGCTGCTAGTCCCTGGTCCTTTCCATAAAATGCACAGATGTGACCGTGACTCATAGGAAATCGTGTTAAATGGACTGTAGTCGTGTGTTTCTGCAAAACTCAAAACGCACTAAAAATGCATAAGTGTGAAACAGACCTAAAAATGAGATGAACTCATCAGTGTGCTGCTCCTCTGTTCACTGTCCAGTCACAGAGTGGGGGCGGGGAGGGCATCGTTGAAAATGAAACTGCAGCAGAGAAGATTAGGTAGGCCCCTCCCCTGCTAGACAGGGCTGTGTTTTGGAGCATAGCTGTGTAAATCTCAGAACTGTTTGAACAGAAATACACATGATTTGGATGGTTAAACAGCTCTCAAGGGAAGCTCCACTTGCTTGCCTGGAGAGTGGGTGTCTGGTTTTGTCAGGTACTCGCTCCCACTTCCAGGTAACTTCACCGTGGCAAAGTCATAAAACTATGTCTACACCAGTGTCATTTTGCTTGTGGGCATTGTGAAGCCCACAAGCACTTACTTCCTGGAAGTCTTGGATGGGGAGTGATAATTGGACAGCGCACTGCATCCTGGGAAATGATGACACACATTTCCCAGGAGCATTAGATGGAGATGATGTCAGGATCCTAGGTGATTTCAAAGGCAGATTTCGTGGGACTGCATAGCAACAGGCATTTCCAGATGAGTAAAAAAAAATGTTTTGACCTTTCTAGAATGGATGTGTTCACCAGAAGAGAAAGTGGAGGTGAATTCAAGATTTTATGGCTGTCACTGGAACTGGGATAGAGGGGGTATCTTCCAATGAGGGCAATTGTTCTGTTGACATAATTTAGGTAAATTTTCATAAACAGTAAAATATATACAACTTTTGCATCGGGACCCACAAGCTTAAAGCTGTGCCTATCTTTATTTCTCTGGTTATAGCAGTGGTTCTCAACCTTCTATTGCCGTGACCCCTTGATAAAATGTCCCAAGTTGTGGGGACCCCTAACAGTAAAATAATTTTCGTAGCGTGGGTTGCCAGCACCCAAGGCAAGGCAAGTAATTTGTGCCCTTAACCCACGGACATTAAGCTCTTCCTGAGTCCTTTTTTTGGCAACCTATGCCGAAATCAGGAGATATCGTCTCCTCCAGCCCCTCCCACTTCACGTTCCTCACCAGTCAGCTGACCTCTAGTCTCTGCCCCCCAGCCATGCCGTGAACTGAATGGGCGCCTGCGAAGAGGCTGAGTGGGCGGCCACGGGCTCCAGGGACTGCCCTTCTGGGCGGCTGCATAAAGGCTGGGAGAGTAGTGCAGGCTTCAGGAACAGCCCGGGATGCGGTGACCACCTGCCAAATCTTTATTCGACCCCCGAGGGGGTCCCGACCCCAGGTTGAGAACCACTGGGTTATAGGAAGTTAAGGGAAATCTCCCCATAACCTGACAGAGGCTCTAATAGATTATTTTAGTATTTCCTAAAATCAGGTCACATTACTAGAAAATAAGAGTTCCAACTGTAAACATTTCAGGTTTACAGTATGTCCAATGGTACACCATGAAAACATTGAATAAAAGAGCAAAGTCATATTTTAAAGTGGTTCCAAAGCCTAAACATTTTTTGCCTTAATACATTCCGTCATCAAAATACCCCCCACCCCCCTTTTTACTTACCTGAGCCCTCATTCGATCCAGCACCGTGCACGTCCGCAGCTCTTCTCTCCCCTCACCTCCGGGTTTCACTGGCTGGTCATTGGCTGCCAGTTCTGTCAATCAAAGCCAGTGACAAGGGGGCGGGGCCAAGTCCTGCTGTCTTTGTCAATGGACACAGCAACAGGGCTCGAGAGGGAGCATGCACAAGCTGCTTCCCATGGGGGCACTGGACAGAGAGGAGGAGCCAGGAGCGCCGGCAAGGGATCCAAGAAGAGGAGGTTCGCGGGCCATTGCACAGAGCAGGTAAGTATAGAGATTTTTTTTTTATTATCTTTACAATCTCTTTCATGCAAACACAGTAATAGAACATGGATGAGAGGTGCATGAGACAAATCTATTGCTTGACAATAACGCCTGAACATAGTTGATTCCAAGAAGCTAACAATCTGACTATTCAAAGGGGTAATAGTTTAATTAAAACAAGATTCACAACATAAATACATATAAACTATAAAAACAAATTACAATATAATTAAAACTCTTTAAAGCTTGACTCTGAAAATTCTTTTTTGAAGTGACTCCCTTACAAAAGCAAGCAAAGGATCTCCATATAACAGTGGTATAGTGAGGGCAGCAAGTCAGACAATGGATAGTTTACATAGCCACCGTCAATGAGACTGCAGTCAACAGGAAAGACGCAGAAGACAGGACGACACTACAGATAAACGCAAACTTCTCCAACTCCAATGAAAGAGGAGGAAAAGACACACTTGCCAGGCTTAGGTTACACACAACTTGCTTTGGGCAACACAAATTTCTTTGTATACGTCTAAGTGCTGACATCTCAAAGTGGGGCTAAATGTCTTCTCTGGTGATTTAAGGAAGATCTCCGGTCTAATTAAACAGGATATTTACCCTAAATGGAATCTGTCAAGATAGAAACATGGGAGCTACCATTGCTGAGGGTTGAATGTCAACTGATTTTTGATAGTTGCTGCACTTGCACTGGCTGAACTCTTTCTGAATGTAAATTGTGTATAGTCAAGTAGAGACATCAGCTGTAATACGTCACAATCCAGCCGGTGTCAGGCTCAGACAAGTTAGGCTTACTGTACACGGGACGTTTTACAACCTCTCCTGAATGATTTGACGGTTTAAAAACATCCGCTTTGGTGCGTTTACATGCTGCGTTTAGCCACGTTTGCGTTTAGAAGCGTTTTTTTTTTTCAAATAGTCAAAAATGAAAAAAGCCTGCCCTGTACCACCCCAGCCTGCCCTGTACCACCCAGCCTGCCCTGTGCCACCACAGCCTGCCCTGTACCACCCCAGCCTGCCCTGTATCACCCCAAACTTTCCCATGCCACTCCAACTTGCCCTGTGCCACCCTAACTTGCCCTGTACCACCCCAATCTGCCCTATGCCACTATAACTTGCCCTATACCACCCCAACCTGCCCAATGCCACCCTAACTTGCCCTGTACCACCCCAACCTTTCCCATGCCATCCCAACTTGCCCTATGCCACCCTAACTTGCACTATACCACCCCAACCTGCCCTGTACCACCCTAACTTGCCCTATACCACCCCAACCTGTCCTATGCAACCCTAACTTGCCCTATACCACCCCAAACTACCCTATATCACCCAACATGCCCTATACCACCTTAACCTGTCCTATACCACCCCACTACACCAACCTGCCACTATACCACTCTATACTACCCTAACCTGCTACTATACTGCCCTATACTATCATTTACAGGGGCTGGTTTGGGGTGCGCCCCGTGCGCTGCCTGCTTGGTGCTGGGCAGCCTAGACAGAGGGGGGGTGACACCATGTTTTACCGCACCGGGTGACACCAACCCTAGTGACGCCACTGATGAGACTTATAGTTTTGCAACAGCTGGAGGTCCGCTTATTGCATATCCCTGATCTAGAGCAACTAAACTTCCAAAATGCACAGTCTATTTGCCTTTAGTAAATCAACCCCAGCATTCGAAATTAATTCTAACTAAAGCTCTATAAAGCGGAATCAGAATCTCCCTCCTTCTGCTGATTATTCCTCTGAAACTGCCTTTAAGTTTACATTACCCCTAACAATGAACTTCTCTTATTTGCTCCCTGCAGCTTCCTAAATATGCCATTAATATTGTATTGTTATATATGTTCAATTAGTGCAAAAAAAAAAACTGATACTCCTGCCAAAAATCAATTTAGTGCGTAAATTACTGTAACAATGATTCCAACATAATTATACACACACACAAACACACCGATATATATTATAATTACCACAGTGGATGGTGGAGATTCTTTGGTTACTGGCGCGTTGCACTATATTTGTGATGAACTGCATTGCACTCCGTGGACTCATTAAATTATTTGGACTATTTTATTGCACTTTTTCATGCGACTAAATTTGTTTGATGAATTCGATTATTTTTGCAATATTATTTTGCTAAATTTCTGACTGCTTTTTGCACATTGGATATTTGCTATTTGTAGATTGGATTATTTAGATCATTGCAATTATTTACACATTGCATATTTGCACTAGTCTTAACTAATTGTTTGATTAGATATTTATTCACATTTTTATAGATTGATATAAGTTTTTTATGTAGTAAATGCCACATTACTTTGATTGCCATTAGAGTAAAACCTTGGAGTGCGAGCATAATTTGTTCCAGAAACATGCTTGTAATCCAAAGCACTTGTATATCAAAGCATTTTTTTTACAGGGAATAAAAGAAAAGAGAGGCGTCTCTTAGGCCCCGTACACACGACCAGTTTCCTCGGCAGAATTCAGCTTCCGACCGAGTTTCTGGCTGAATTCTGCCGAGGAAACTGGCCGTGTGTACACTTTCGGCCGAGGAAGCCGACGAGGACCTCGGCGAGGAAATAGAGAACATGTTCTCTATTTCCTCGTTGTTCTATGGGAGCTCTCCTCCCGCCGAGGTCCTCGGCGGCTTCAGGGCTGAACTGGCCGAGGAACTCGACGTGTTTGGCACGTCGAGTTCCTCGGCCGTGTGTACGAGGCCTAAGTGTAAGTTGCTAAATGTTGTATCTTCATTAAATGCCGGTTCACACAGGGGCAACACGACTCTGGGCGCGACTTTGCAAGGCTACCTTAGCGCGACATGGGGCGACTTACAAGGCGACTTCATGTCGCCTCCAGGACAGGCGACTTTGCCAGTGGCCAATCAAACAGTAATCAGCTCTGTGGGAGGGAGGGGGTTTGCCTGAGAAAACTAGTTTCTCTTCCTGCAAAGTTGCTTCAGTTAAGACAGGGGATCCGACTTGGAGGCGACTTCCATCGAAATCAATGGGTACAAGTCGCCTAGAAGTCGCCTCGAAGTAGTACAGGAACCTTTTCTGAAGTCAGAGCGACTTCAGTACTGTGCATTAAGACGGCTCTCATTCACTTGCATGTAATATGTCATGTCGCGTGATTTGGGGCGACACAAGTCGCCCCCCAGGTCGTGGTAGTGTGAACCGGCTCTAAATGTAACCATATTGCTACACTTAGAGGCTCCTCTCTTCTTTTTTATACTCAGTTGTGACATGATGCTACTCTTATATCAAGACATCGCTTGTATATCTAGGCTAAATGTATTAAAACATTTTGCTTGTCTTGCAAAACGCTCTCAAACCAAGTTACTCTCAAACCAAGGTTTTACTGTATTATTAAAGTGGTTCTAAAGGATTAAGGGCCAGATTCTCGTAGATCGGCGTTAAACTATGCGGCCGTAACGTATCTCGTTTACGTTACGCGGCCGCAAGTTTTACGGGCAAGTGCTTGATTCACAAAGCACTTGCCTGTAAAGTTGCGGCGGCGTAGCGTAAATTCTCCGGCGCAAGCCCGCCTAATTCAAATGATCCAGGTAGGGGGCGTGGATCATTTAAATTAGGCGCGTTCCCGCGCCGATCGTACTGCGCATGCGCCGTCCCTAAAATTTCCAGACGTGCATTGCGCTAAATGACGTTGCAAGGACGCCATTGGTTTCGACGTTAACATAAATGGCGTCCAGCGCCATTCACGGACGACTTACGCAAACGACGTACTTTTTTAAATTTCGACGCCAGAACGACGGCCATACTTAACATTGGTTGCCCCTCATATAGCAGGGGCAACTTTACGCGTCGCAAAAGCTACGGAAACGTCGTAAATTCACTGCGTCGACCGCGCGTACGTTCGGGAATCTCGCGTAAATAGCTAATTTGCATAGACGACGGGGAAAACGACATCAGCGACACCTAGCGGAGGGAAAAAAAATGCATCTAAGATCTGACAGTGTAAGAGCCTTACGCCTGTCAGATCTAATTGATATCTATGCGTAACTGATTCTAAGAATCAGTCGCATAGATACGCCGGGCCAGATTAGGACTTACGACGGCGCAAATGGCGTTGCGCCGTCGTAAGCCCTTTGAGAATCTGGACCCAAGGTTTTTTTACCTTCATGCATTCTATGCATGAAGGTAAAAAATCTTCTCTGTGCAGCAGCCCCGCCCTAATACTTACCTGAGCCCGATCTTCCTCATTGGCTCCAGCTGCAGTCAATCACAGCCAGCGAGCCAATGAGGAGAGAGAGGGATGGGGCCGAGCCATGGCTATGTGTGTGTGAATGGACACACAGAGCAGTGGCTCAGGAGCGAGCCTACCTGGGTGCCCCCAGAGCAAGCAGGCGCTTGGCAGAATGGAGGGGCCAGGAGCGCCGATGGGGTCCCAAGAAGAGAAGGATCGGGGCTGCTCTGTGCAAAAACACTTCACAGAGCAGGTAAGTTATTTTAATGTAAAAAATCCAAAGCTTTAATATAACTTTAATGATTGAGATCAATAGAAGTAAAATTTGTATAGTTAGGGAGAAATAACTAGAAATACCATCACAGGAAGCTACATTGAATTATAAGGTGACAGGGCAAGGCTCACGGGATCTTACGATCCAAGGAGCGTCAGACGATGATGGCGGACGTAACTAGAGCAGGATGGACTGTCGCTAGAGTCCTACTATTCCTGACCTCCAGTGACAGTGATGGCTCGCAAATATTTCCTCCCTGGAAATGTGTGTATCTATTTTTAAATAGAAGCTAACTGTACCACATACATATGTTTACTAAATTGTAAATTGTTCAATTCATCACTGGATTTCATATTTTTTATTTAAATAGATAATTAGCAAAGGATAAAAGCTCTTAATTGTAATAAGTACAGTGAATTAGCTGCAGGAGCATATTATACATGTTCCAGTGAGGATTTACTAATTATCCTTATTAAAAAGGTACTAGTAAGCGCAGTGACTGTGGGCAGTAACTCATAGCAAACACATTTCACCTAAAATAAACCCGTGGTTTGCCCTTGCCAAGCAAAGGTGCAGGTTCACTTTACTGCTCCTATCCAGGCCCGACTGGGACAAAATATAGGCCCGGGCATTTTAGACTGAGCAGCACGGCGGTTAATGATGGGATGTGGGGTTCCAGCACCTTGTACCTCTGGACCCCTTTACATTACACAGCACCCTGGACCCCTTTACATTACACAGCACCCTGGACCCCTTTACATTACACAGCACCCTGCACCTCTGGACCCCTTTACATTACACAGCACCTTGCACCTCTGGACCCCTTTACATTACACAGCACCCTGGACCCCTTTACATTACACAGCACCCTGCACCTCTGGACCCCTTTACATTACACAGCACCCTGGACCCCTTTACATTACACAGCACCCTGCACCTCTGGACCCCTTTACATTACACAGCACCTTGCACCTCTGGACCCCTTTACATTACACAGCACCCTGCACCTCTGGACCCCTTTACATTACACAGCACCTTGCACCTCTGGACCCCTTTACATTACACAGCACCCTGGACCCCTTTACATTACACAACACCCTGGACCCCTTTACATTACACAGCACCTTGTACCTCTGGACCCCTTTACATTACACAGCACCCTGGACCCCTTTACATTACACAGCACCCTGCACCTCTGGACCCCTTTACATTACACAGCACCTTGCACCTCTGGACCTCTTTACATTACACAGCACCCTGCACCTCTGGACCCCTTTACATTACACAGCACCTTGCACCTCTGGACCCCTTTACATTACACAGCACCCTGGACCCCTTTACATTACACAGCACCCTGCACCTCTGGACCCCTTTACATTACACAGCACCCTGGACCCCTTTACATTACACAGCACCTTGCACTTCTGGACCCCTTTACATTACATAGCACCGCACCTCTGGACCCTTTTACATTACACAGCACCCTGCACCTCTGGACCCCTTTACATTACACAGCACCTCTGGACCCCTTTACATTACATAGCACCGCACCTCTGGACCCTTTTACATTACACAGCACCCTGGACTAAGGTGACCAGATTTTTAAAATGAGATCCAGGGACATATTTTTGTAATGGCAACAATCAGCGACTCTCTGCCCATTGCCGCCCACCTCACAGATTGCTGCTCTGCGCTGCTCTGTGTGTCTATTCAGACATGGAGCCAAGGCTTGGCCCTGCCCCCTCTCTCTCCTTACTGGCTCACTGACTTTGATTAATAGCAACGGAAGGCCAATGGCACCAATTAGGAGTGAGCGCCCGAGACAGCCGTGTCTCTCGTGCAACATTGATGGATCGAGATGGGGCTCAGGTAAGTATTAGGGGGGCTGCTGCACACAAAAGTTTTTTTTATCTTAATGCATAGAATGCATTCTGCCTTTAGAACCACTTTAAGTGAACTTGTTGCTCTGGAAGGACAACAGCATAGTAAACCCATCAGGTCTTCTTGCCCAACATCAGTACCTAACATCACAAATGCTTCTTCGACTGGATACAAATTCTTAAAATCTTGGAAATTCTTCCCAAAAGAGTAAAGGCCGTTATAGGCACAAATAGAGTGGGGATGATACTCCACATTAATGCCCATGGTTTCTGAAATGGGGCGTCCAACAAGTTCATTTAGGTTTGAAGTTCAGACTTCCAAAATAATATAATTTTTTTTTAAAAGGTGTGGGTAGGGGTGGTAAGCTTCAAGAAGAGGGGGGGGGGAAACAGAGGGTAGGGTGTAAAGCAGAGTTGGTCTTTAAAGTGTTACTAAACCCAGGACCCTGCATTTACTATATCTGGTCTCCCACACTCCCCAGGATATGGAAATGCAATTATTTTAGTACATTTAAACTGCTAAATACCTTTTCTCATCAGCAGTATATAGCAGTCTTATGAATACTAACAGTGTCTGGTTAAAGCTTGTAGGAGGAGTTTTCATTCCACTCTGATTGTCCTTTGAGGCTTCAGGACCCCTCACCCGTGGTGGCTGGTGCTCAAATTTTTTGGTTGGGCACAAACAAACTAAAAAAAACTAAAAACATAAATTGCTGCCACTGTGCCCATCAAACGCAGACGCTGTCCCCATCAAACACAGCCCCTGTGCCCATAAAACGCAGCCCTTGTGCCCATCAATTGCAGCCACTGTGCCCATCAATTGCAGCCACTCTGCCCATCAATTGCTTACACTGTGCCCATCACTCACCACCACTGTGCCATTAAAACGCAGCTACTGTACCCATCAATTGCTGACACAGTGCCCATCAATTGCCACCACTGTGCCCATCAATTACAGCCCCTGTGCCCATCAAACGCAGTCACTGTGCCCATCAAACAAAGCCACTGTGCCATCAAAGCAGCGCCACTGTGCCCATCAATTGCAGCCACTGTGCCATCAAATGCAGCCACTGTACCTATCAATTGCCGCCACTGTGCCATCAAACGCAGCTACTGTACCCATCAATTGCCGCCCATGTGCCATCAAACGCAGCTACTGTATCCATCAATTGCTGACACTGTGCCCATCAATTGTCCGCTACTGGGCCCATCAATTGCTGCCAGTGTGCCCATCAATTGCCGCTATTGTGCCCATCAACTGCTGCAAGTGTGCCCATCAATTGCCGCTACTGTGCCTATCCACTGCCGCTACTGTGCCCATCAACTGCTGCCAGTGTGCATCCACCGCCCGCTCGGGACTTACCTTGTCTCAGTGGAGCATTGGGTCTCGGCGGCTGTGTCCTCCATGCGCCTCAATCTCTTCTACCACCCTCTGCTATGATTGGATGCCTGATAGGCAGCGTCCAATCACAGTGCCTGTCGTTTCAGCCAATCAGGTGACAGGTAACATAGACCCGAGCACCTGATTGGCTGAGAGGCGGTTTAGTGTTGGAAAAGCGATTCATTTGCTTTCCTAACACACAGCTGAGTGAACAGCGAACGCCCAGCATGGTGTCCGCTGTTCACTGTTTTGGATGCCTATTAGCGCCTATGGCTCTAATCAGATGCTTCCAAAAAACAGCTCGCAGCTGTAATTCAGGTACCCGACGCCCGACAAGGGGTCAGGCACCTGAATAGGGGGTGGCAGCGGCAACCATAGATGGATTCATGCAATGCATGAATCTATCTATGGTGATAGAGGGACGTCAGGAGAGAGGGGGCAGCGTCCGTGCGACCTTTATGAACGCACCGCCACTGTTCTATTGTACAATTTTGGTGAGCCTGCGCAAATTGTAGCTTCAGCTTTCTGTTCTTAGCTCACAGGAGTGGCACCCGGTGTGGTCTTTTGATGCTGCTTCAAGGTTCTGTGTGTTGTGCATTCAGAGATGGTATTCTGCATACCTTGAATGCTTATTTGAGTTACTGTTGCCTATCATCTCGAACCAGTCTGCCCATTCCCCTCTGACATTTTCCTCCACACAACTGGATATTTTCTCTTTTTCGGACTAATCTCTGTAAACCCGAGAGATGGATGTGTGTGAAAATCCCAGTAGATCAGCAGTTTTTTAAATACTCAGACTAAAAACCATGCTTCGTTCAAAGTCACTTAAATCCCCTTTCTTCCCCATTTGGATCCTCAGTTTGAACTCCAGAAAGTTGTCTTCGCCACGTCTAAATGCACTTGTGATTGGCTGATTAGCAATTTGTGTTTCCAAGCAATTGAACAGGTGTACCTAATAAAGTGGCCAGTGAGTGTGTGTGTGTGTGTATATATATATATATATATATATATACCGTATTTATCGGCGTATACCGCGCACTATTTTGCCCTGAAAATCAGGGCAAAATCGTGGGTGCGCGGTATACGCCGATACCCGCTTTCCTGTGCTGAATTTGAATACTGCGCAGGCATATACCGAGCGCAGTACACTCGTGTATCTTCGGGCAGTTTCGGCGCCTCTCGCGCTGACGTCCTGGACGTACAGGACGTCAGCGCGAGAGTAGCCGAGCCTGCCCGACGATACACGAGTGTACTGCGCTCGGTATATGTCGGTGCAGTATTCAAACTCGATGCGGGAAACCAGCGGGGAGGACGCCGCAGAAGGACGCCGGACCCGACGAAGAGGACACCCGAAGCCGCAGACGGACGCCGGACCCGACGAGGCCGCCGATGAACGCCGCGGAAGACACCAAAACTGTAAGTACAAAAAATCTTTTTTTCACAGGAATTCGGGGCAAGTTTAGGGGTGCGCGCTATACCCCGATAAATACGGTATATATATATATATATATATATATATATATATATATACACACACACATATATATATCTATATATATATACACACACACACACACATATATATATATATATATATATATATATATATATATATATATACACTGTACATATATATTTATAGCGCATTTGGTACCGGTATTATACAGTATAAAGCATTGCTTTTTCCAATGGCTTGCGGCAAAGTAAATAGGTAAGCGGGTAAACACTGCTGATAGCGATGTTCGGCGGAGTATGATTTGGCAGTGGAGAGGTTAAGAAAAGCAGGAAACTTTTGAGAGTTTTGTTACTGCTCCAGCCCAGTCTCCCCCCTCTTAACAGTGCCTCCCTCCCTCCCCCCCCCCCCCATGCTCTCATTCTCTCTCCCTCTCCCTCCCCTCCCTGGCCGATCACACAGCCCTGGCCCCTTATTTCCTCTGGATTGTCCTGCTTCTTTCTCTCTCTCTGTAGACCACTCCATTCCCTGGTGGCCTGGGGCAGACGGGGCACCCTGTCAATGAGTCTGACTTTGCCCTTAAACTCAGATGCAGGAGCCATTGCCAGGATAAAGTGCCACTACTCGCGCTTACAAAGGGGACCTATCTCTTCTTCATCCATCCATGTGGATAAGGATGTGATTTTTGGGGAACCAGATGGCATCTCTATGACCTGACAGCCACTTACTGGGGCACGGTGCGTTGGAAGGGTCAGGTAAGTCCGCAACATTTTAGAGAACAATGACAATGTGGGGGCTGAGCTGGTGAGGGGGGCTAAAGTTATCACAAAGACATGGAAAGTGGTCGAAGTTCAGTTCCAACTAGATTTCTAACTGCAATTTTTTGGAAAAAAAGAAATTGGGATACTAAAGTTTTAGACAATTTTTTGTTTTTCTATCTATATCTGCATTGACATTATGATCTATATCCATTCTTGTTGTAGAAAGCTAACGTTATCATAAAGACACCGAAAGTGGTCGAAGTTCAGTTCCAGCTAGATTTCTAACTGTAATTTTTTGGAAAAAAAGAGATTGGGATACTAACGTTTTAGACAATTTTTTGTTTTTCTATCTATATCTGCATTGACATTACAGTCTATATCCATTCTTGTTGTAGAAAGCTAACGTTATCACAAAGACATCGAAAGTGATCGAAGTTCAGATCTAACTAGATTTCTAACTGCAATTTTTTTTGGAAAAAAGAAATAGGGATACTAAAGTTTCAGACAATGTTTTGTTGTTCTGTCTATATCTGTATTGACATTACGATCTACTGTATATCCATTCTTGTTGTAGAAAGCTAATGTTATCACAAAGACATCGAAAGTGGTCGAAGTTCAGATCGAACTAGATTTCTAACTGCAATTTTTTGGAAAAACGTAATAGGGATACTAAAGTTTCAGACAACTTTTTGTTGTTCTGTCTATATCTGTATTGACATTACAATCTACTGTATATCCATTCTTGTTGTAGAAAGCCAAAGTTATCACAAAGACATCAAAACTGGTCGTTGTTCAGATCCAACTAGACTTCAAACTGCACTTTTTTGGAAAAAAATAAATAGGGATACTAAAGTTTCAGACAACTTTTTGTTTTTCTGTCTATATCTGTATTGACATTACGGTCTATATCCATTCTTGTTGTAGAAAGAAAAAGTTCTATGTTCTTCTCCTCTGCATGCATCCCCCCATTGTGTTGTATCAGGAATTTTACTGCTCCCTAGACAAACCCAGATAGTCTACAAGACTACACAGATGAATCAGAGGCCAGATCACTTTCACTGAGTCAGCTCTGCTCATGCTGAGAAGATGGACATCACGTCTACCTGGCTGGAGATTTCCTCTTAAAGAGTTGTACTCACTAGCGTTTCGCAATGCGCCCACCTCCGCCTGAGCACTGTTAAGATTAGTGGCCCTTTTGGCACAGCATGGACACTTGCCAGAGAGATAACTGCTTTTTATACCACACTGGATTTATTTATTCTACTAATTTATGCATCAGACATATCCCGAGATTTAGACAGGACTAGTCACATCAGCCCGTGCTCCAGAAAGAGCTTACATTCTATTTTTCCCAACATAGATGTATCCACTAAAACTGGCCATACTTGATTTATTTATTTTTTGTTCAACTCGGAAAAAAAAACTGATTTCCCCATCTAACATAGTTGATGTGTGGGTGGGGGAATCCTTCCCGCTGAGCTAGTGTATTCTGACTGCGGGGAAACTACCCCGTCATCAGACTACAGTGATCAGTGTTGCCGGCTATGGCCAGCGGCACTTATAATTTGGCAAAAACCTGACAGATTGGTTGTACGCAAATCAATTGATAGTGAACAAAAAATGTAGCGCTAATAAACTCAAGAAGTACAATAGATGATACCATGTGAGGCAACAACATTGATGGTATATGTGCACATACAGAGGAATACCAAAAATTTGGTAAAATTTCAGTGTGATAAAACGTCGCAAAGTCTATAATCAAAACATTGAATGAACAGTCTCTAGCCAAAGCATTGAGTGAACTTCAATGGGAAAATTGGCGCAATGCATAGAGTGGACTGATGTTCAGTAGTTTGAATAAAACAGGTAATCAAGTTGTCTGTAGAAATTAATGGGAATTGCAATCACATCAGGTGTAAGGTAAGTAAGTATAAACACACTTACCAGATGGTATGGACTCTACTACTGTACAGCAAAGAGTCAATCAGACGTTGTGGTCCTTGGGGACCGGAACCACTTAAACCGGGATAGGACCGTTGTTGTAGTACAACGGTCCTATCCCGGTTTTAGTGGTTCCGGTCCCCAAAGACAACGTCTGATTGACTCTTTGCTGTACAGTAGTAGAGTCCATACCATCTGGTAAGCGTGTTTATATATATTTCATTGGCTTTGTTTGTTTGTATGTAGCAGCTTATTTCACATATTTAGAGTTAGCGCAGATTTTTTATTTTTTTTCTAAATCAATTGATAGGTTGACTTGTGAGCCTGCTCATCCATTGACCATTGAAATTTTGGACTGTGTGGGGAAACCTACAGAAACATGCAAGGAAACATTCCACTTCTATAATAGCCCTAGAGGGAATTGATCCCCAAAAAAAACCTTTACTGTAATGCTGCGTACACACGATCGGACATTCCGACAACAAATGTGCGATGTGTATAGGCTCCATCGGACATTTGCTGTCGGAATTTCCGACAACAAATTTTCAAGAGTTGGTTCTCAAATTTTTTCCGACAAAAAAAGTTTTTGTCGGAAAGTCCGACCATGTGTACACAATTCAACGCACAAAAATCCTACGCATGCTCTGAATCAATTTGACGCATTCTCAGAATCATTGAACTTCATTTTTCTCGGCTCGCCGTAGTGTTGTACGTCACTGCGTTCTTGACGTTCGCAATTTCCGACAACATTTGTGTGACCGTGTGTATGCAAGACAAGTTTGAGCCAACATCCTTCGAAAAAAAATCAACGGTTTTGATGTCGGAATGTCCGATCGTGTGTACGCGGCATAAGGCAACAAATGTAACCACAAATGGTACCCTCTTAGTATTCAGTGAAGGTCAGGGGATGGATCTTGCAGAGCGCTTTTGTGTTAGGGGTGACTAGAGGGCACCAGAAACTATTTTAGGTGTAACCAAGGACAGACAAAGATGCAATAAATCTTGGCTTGCTCATTTACCATGGAGAACAAGTGCCTCATTGGCAGAGGACCGATTAAAAGTCACAAGGCCCAGCTCCGAAAAATGCTTCTCCTCCTTTTATAAGTCCAATTTTGAAAAAGTTCTGCAAATCTTTAGCAAACATTGGTTTGGGTCCGATTAACCCATGTTTGCTAAACACAGGAAAAGTTGGTGGTCGGCACATCCAACAGGACCAATTGTTCTTTAGCTCGGTTTACTCGGCAAGAACCAGCAAGAAAACTGCTGGCAGAGCATTCTTTGCCTTGTATACCGCGCGTGTGTACGAGGCTTTCAGGTTTCTCGACAAGAAAACTGCGTATGTAGTGTATACTTACCTGTCGCCATGGAAACCCATGCATGCTCGAAATGACTTTGACGCGTGCGCGGTAGCTTCCTAGGCATAGGTAGGGTGCAGCAAGATGGCGGCGACGGCATTGAATGTGACGAGCGCATGCTCGTCGTACGCAATGATGTCACCGCGTTCTTGCCATTTAAAAGAACCGCGGTTCCTTTAAAAGGAGTGTCTGTACACTCGGGCGGCAAGAGATTCTTGCCAAGAATCTCGTCAGGAAAAATGACAGTTTTTTCCTGACGAGATTCTGGCCCATGTGTAAAGGGCTTTAGACTTGTTGGTTGCAGTCTGCTGGTACCCCTTAACACTATGACAATTACCAGCTCAAGCAACGATCATGTCATATCATAACATGATATGCGTATGGAAAATCCGTAGACTCCAACTGCTGACTTCCTTCTAAAAATGCTAGCTGCCTGGCTATCAAACTGATTCTCTAGCTTCAGTGTTTTCTGAGTCACTCACATTGTATGTAGATCAGGAGTTCCGAACTGACACTCTTGTCTTCCATTGCTGCATGCATGTCTTGTGCCAAAAACACGGAAAGCATATATGCCAGAGACAGTAATGCAGCTTGCATTTTCAGAACATGGTCCAAACCAGAATTCTGCATTTTGGTCTTCACATCGGTCTCAAGCATTTAATAAAGTACTGCAATTACTGGGCTTCCTGGTGGCATACCTCATTCATCAATATATTCAGATCTCATCAGAGAGCTTTAATTCAGAGAGGCTGGTATTGGAGAAAGAATAAGTTACTAACTACTTGCATTGGGCATTGCCATGGCCAACACATCCATCAGACCTAGGAAGCTGGAATTCATCCATACAGTTTGTATTATTATTATTATTATTATTATTATTATTATTATTATTATTATTATTATTATTATGATATTGGAGATAAGAACAATGAGAGATAAGAACAATGGGGGACCAAGGCAGCTTTGCAAATTAAAATTGTTCCTATGCATATTTTATTTGAGTCAGCTCATTGGTTTGGATCACTTTATATGCAGCATCAAAACAGGAGAAAGCGGGTTGCTAGGAGGAGTCAGAAGACTTGTTGCTCAAGTAACTCCTAGCCATCTCCACAGTGGTGGAACTACCGCCATAGCGACCCACGCGGACGCTGTGGGGCCCGCAGCCGAGTGAGGATCAGGGGGGCCCGGTGAAGGGAAGAGAGAGGAGAGGAAGAGGCGAGCTGTCCGTATCAGCAGAGAGCGGAATTGCCCGCTGTAATAGCTTTCATTAGAACTTCCAGTGTTCCCGGGGCTCATGTCACATAGCTCCACCTCTTGGTCCGGCACCTTTGATCGACAGAACGCCGGTCCAGTGTCGGACATGTGACATCATCAAAGGCGTTGGGCTAAGAGGTGGGGCTATGTGACGATGAGCCCCGGGAAGACGGGAAATTCAAATGAAAGCTATTACAGCGGGCAATCCCACTCTCTGCTGATCCAGCCGGCTTGCCTCTTCCTCTGCACAGGTGAGGCTGTATTGGGCACAGGCAGGCCAGGCTGTATTGGGCACAGGCAATGCTGTATTGGGCACAGGTCACGCTGTAAGGGGCACAGGCAGTTTAGACTGTATTGGGCACAGGCAGGCCAGGCTGTATTGGGCACAGGCAACGCTGTATTGGGCACAGGTCATGCCGCATTGGGCACAGGCAATGCTGTATTGGGCACAGGTCACGCTGTATGGGGCACAGGCAGGCCAGGCTGTATTGGGCACAGGCAGGCCAGGCTGTATTGGGCATGGGCAACGCTGTATGGGGCACAGGTCACGCTGTATGGGGCACAGGTCACGCTGTATGGGGAATCTGTCACGCTGTATGGGGCACAGGTCACGCTGTATGGGGCACAGGTCACCCTGTATAGGGCACAGGTCACGCTGTATGGGGCACAGGTCACGCTGCATTGACACTAGGGCGGCTCTGGGGGGCCCCATACAACATTTTGCTATGGGGCCCTGTGATTTTTAGTTAAGCCCCTGCATCTCCACTCTCTTTCTTGGCTTTATATTAGTTACAGTTCAATTGCAGTTA
Source organism: Rana temporaria (assembly GCF_905171775.1). NCBI lineage: Eukaryota > Metazoa > Chordata > Amphibia > Anura > Ranidae > Rana > Rana temporaria. The sequence continues at coordinate 45,299,283 of NC_053497.1, read as the reverse complement.
TATATACAAAACAGGCAACTTAGTTCTGTAGTAGATTGTTCAATATTATGTAATACACTTTGATGAAACACTATGTAAGGTAACCTTCATCGTGAGTGTGAATTTTCCATTAGAACAAGTGTAGCTAAATGCAGTAATTGACAGGTCTTATTGAGCCATTGTATAATACAGGAAACCTAGTCTGGTGTTCAGAGTGTCTCATTGTTTAGAATAGGCATACACATTTTTGTGGACATTTTTTTTTTCTCTATGATTGCCATTTTAATTTTCGCAACTTATGGGCATTCTTAAAGCTGAAAGAGGAAAACGTACCCATCTCTACCACTATATAGTATAGTTGGTGTGTAGAGTAGTCGGTACTCTGGATAATTAAAGCGGAATGCGTTGTAATATATATCGCAAGGTACCACTCACTTGCTAGCCGCTCGTACGTCCGTCTGTTTGGTTTTCGTCCTAAAGAACAAGTTTTAAAAAATAGTCCTGGGCTTTTCCATCTTGCTTGTGGGCATTGCCCACAAGCAAACACTTCCTGGATTCCGTGATGCGATGCCCGCTTCCCACGTCACGTGACACTCGAGCTAGCGCGAGAATACACGCCTGGCTATTTCGGATGGTCTCCTGTGAGTGTTAAAAAGTCACTCCCAGGAGACATTGCACACAGCTCCCATAACGGGGAAAAGGAGCAACACGCCCACTCACGCACAGAACAAGACACGGAAGTGAGGCTCAATCCATCTGAATAAAGGTAAGCGTACAGATCTGGAAACAAAGACAGCGGTTTAGGCATTTATTAAGGCTGCAGGCAGGCCCGGATCTCCCATAAGGCCACTGAGGCCAGGCCTTGGGGTGGCAGGGCGCCAAGGGGCGGCAGTGGCATGGAGTCCCCGGGCCCCGACGCCCGGAACATACAGTTAAGGGCGGTAAGTTATGGGGGAATCCGCTCGCTCGTTAACAAGTGATTGCGACGATGTCGCTGAAATCACTTGTAAAATGTGTGCTCCCGTCGGTCCTCCCCTCTCCCCCCACCCCACATACCTCTCTCTGCTGGCTCTGTCTTCGGGACTCCGTCCTCCCCCCCGCCACCGAGTCTGTCTCCTGTCCCTGCTGCTGATGTACACAGAGAGAGGGGAGAGCTGTGCTCTTCCCATCTCAGCTGTGACAGGAGTTCTAGCACAGTGCTAGGACTCCTGTTTTGGAGGTGACAGGGTCAATAAAGAGAACATGTCTCCTCCAATTGCTATCACACAGGGAATTGTTTTCTCCTGTGTGATAGCAAAAAAGTTAAGTGAACAAAATTGATAAAAAATACATAAATAATAAGAAATAATAATTAAATTAATAAAATAAAAAAGTAAAGAATAAGAAATATAATAAGGAAAATAATAAGAAAATTATACCAAAATTTAAAAAAAGTAAGCGACAAGCTACTAATAATAAAATAAAAATAAAAAGTGATAAAAAAGTAAAAAAAACAAAACAAAACATATTTTAACTAACTGTGCCGCTCATTCTCCGTTGATTTGGGGGGGGGGGTTCGGTTGGCAGGGAGGGGGTGCATTGCGGAACCTGGCCTTGGGGCGGCAGGGAGAGCAAATCCGGCCCTGGCTGCAGGAATGATAAATACAAAGTTCAGTTTGAGGGTGAACCTCCGCTTTAAGCTCACAGTGATCTATAGAAAGTACAGGCCGGCAACTCAATTCTTAAAGCTGAACTCCATGTAAATCTATTCTATATATAGATAAACCCACTTTGTGTGCACCAAATGCCTTTGCAAACATTTTAAAATTAGTGGTGACATCATCACTGTTCTGTACATGAGCTGTAAGAGGGACCCAATGACTCCACCCACTACATGCTGCCTGCAGAAAACTATGGGAGGGGGCGGATACAAGACCAGTCAACCTGTACAAGGAGAGAGAGCAGCAGTGAACGGTCAGGAAGCTCCTGTACAGACATAACATTTCAAACTGGATTATTGCACAGATCTGGAAGGAATATACAAAACACACTAAGATTCTGCGAGTTCAACTTTAATAACCAAGTGCAGTAAGATGTGATGCACAGTAACCTGCAACAACTAACCATGAAGCAGATGTGAAAAGACTGCTCTTAAAGTGGTTGTAAACCCAGATGAAAAAAAACAAACCTGCAAGACAAAGGCATAATGAGCTAGTATGCATTGCATACTAGCTCATTTTGAAATACTTACCTAAGAACGTTGCAGCAGTCCCGGCACACTTCTGTGACCGGCTACATGTCGTCCTGGAGTTTTTTCCGGGTTCGTGGGCTCCGGAGCTGCGATTGGCCCGGAGCCGTGATGACATCACTGCCGCGCCGGGAAGCCCGCCAGTGACGGCCCAGCAGCTGATGAAAAGTCACGAGCGAGCCGTTTCTTCAGTGTGCATATACCGATGACATTGGCGCATGGGTATACAGTGAATATCTCCTAAAATGTGCAAGTTTAGGGAAAATTCACGGAAAAGGGTTTACAGCCACTTTAAGCTTAATACACATGGGCCAAATGTCGGACGGCATCGGCCACTTCAATAGAAACCAGCCAACATTGGGCCCGTGATTACTACTCCAGGGTGTAACTATATAGTAGAACTTGCAAGTGCTATGGGGCCCAGAATTGTCTGACTGCACAGCGATTTATGGAGGGTTCAATGACATTTGGCAAAAAGATTGGATCAAATGACTGTGTATATGGTTAGGACCCAGTCTATAGGATTGTTATGAAAGCAATTGGTATTCTATAGTAATAGGGATGGATAACAGAGAAGGGGCCTCTTGATGGTTTTGCTATGAGGTCCCATCACATGTATTCAAGACCCTGCAATGTATGCTTGAATATTAATGTTGATTTTTCATTAAAGGGGTTGTAAATGTTGGTCTTTTATTTTCTAAATTGGTTCCTTTAAGCTAGTGCATTGTTGGTTCACTTACCTTTTCCTTCCATTTCCCTTCTAAATGTTTTTTTCTTTGTCTGAATTTCTCACTTCCTGTTTCTCCTCAGTAAGCTTGCCCCCATCATCCGAGCTGTTCTGGCTGGGGGTTAGTCAGCGTGCTCGCCCCCTTCCTTGAGACTACATCCCTGCGGGGAGACGCTGTGCACCCCGCAGGAAAGTAGTCCCAAGGAAAGATGGAGGATGCTGACTAACCCCCAGCAAGAACGGCTCGGATGATGGGGGCAAGCTTACTGAGGAGAAACAGGAAGTGAGAAATTCAGACAAAGAAAAAAAAATTAGAAGGGAAATCGAAGGATAAGGTAAGTGAACCAACAATGCACTAGCTTAAAGGAACCTATTTAGAAAATAAAAAACAAACCTTTACAACCCTTTTAAAAAGGAAAACAATTCCTTTTTCTTTTACTAATTTATTTCCCTAAATGACAGGACAGTTGGGGAGGGGAGTTTCTGTATAGGTGCTAGCTTAGGAAACATTTGCTTGTATTTTTGAGGCCAGGAGCATTATGATAGTTCTGCCTGGAACAGATGACTTATGGGACGCCTAAAGTAACCGGCGCATATTTCAGCACTTGTACTATTTCCTATACACATAGAAGTCTGATGACAGATAAAGATGAACAGACCCATGTAAATCGCTTTCTTCTTTGTTCGCCTGCGACCTTCATTCCACTACTACAGGAGGTTTGCCCTCATTGGTCCTCCACTAGGACCGGTCCTTAAAGGGAAAGCATGCTCTATTTTCAGTGAGCACACATATATTATTATCAATCTCCCTTACATAATGGGCCAGATCCGCAAAGCACGGCGCTTCTCTCCGCCCGGCGTAGTGTATCTCAGATACACTACGCCGCCGTTTTTTGTATCCTCAAAGATTTCCCACCGTAAGTTATGGCGGCGTAGTGTAACTAAGGTGGCGTAAGGGCGCGCAATTCAAGTGTATGTGATGGGGGCGTGTTTTATGTTAATACGTCGTGACCCAACGTAATTGAAGTTTTTTTTAACGGCGCATGCGCCGTCCGTGGGGGTATCCCAGTGCGCATGCTCGAAATTAAGCCAATGCTTACGACGGTGACGTCATTCTACGCAAAGCACTATTCGCGAAAGACTTACGCAAACGACGTAACATTTTCAAAATTTGACGTGGGAACGACGGCCATACTTAACATTGAGTACGCCTCATATAGCAGGGGTAACTATACGCCGGAAAAAGCCGAACGCAAACGACGTAAAAAAATGCGCCAGCCGGGCGTAGGTTCGTGGATCGCCGTATCTAGCTAAGTTGCATACTTGACGCGGAATTCGATAGAAACGCCACCTAGCGGCCAGCGTAAATATGCACCTACGATCCGACGGCGTACTAAGACATACGCCTGTCGGATCGATCCCTCATTCCGTCGTATCTTGTTTTGTGGATACAAAACAAAGATACGACGCAGGAACTTTGAAATTACGCGGCGTATCAATAGATACGCCGGCGTAATTCGTTTGTGGATCTAGCCCAATGACTTTATATGACTTTAAGACTATGATATGCCTCCCCCTTTCTGAGATAGAGATTGCCTTATTTTCTGTGCATTGGAAACCCATAGACTTTCAAGAAAAAATGGTAAATTGCAAACGCTGGGCAACATTGCCACAAAGGAGGCAGAGCCATGCTTTGTAATAAGAAATATGGCTGCTCCCTGGTACACCTTGGTAAACAGCAGAAAGACAAACACTCTTGCGCATAAGTATAGTGGCCAGCCTAATCATGAGTGATGATCCACTCCATAATGGATGATGTTTCAGGCTATGCTGCCCTCTAGGACTGGGGATGTCCTTATTACACTGGAAGGATAAAAGAAAAAGAAAGGGCGCACCAGCCTAAGGCTGATGCGCCCTCTCTTCTTCTTTTTACACCGTTATATTCGCCTTAACCCATTCTCCATCCAGCGTCTCTCTCTGCACTCCACCTCCTCATGTGGCAGATTGATAGCGATGGAAGCCATTGGCTCCCGCTTTTGTCAATCAAATCCTGTGACAAGAGAGCCAGGGGGTCGGGGAAAGCAGTGGCGTAGCGTGGGGGGTGCGTCGGACAGACTTACGTTCGTGAATCGGCGTATCTCCCTCATTTGCATATGTGAATAGAAAATCAATGGGAGCGCCAAATACGTCCAGCGTAAATATGCGCCCACTCTACGGCGGCGTAGGCACGTTACGTCGGTCGGATGAAGCCTATTTTCAGGCGTATCTTAGTTTCTGAGTCCGGCGCATAGATACGACGGCGCATATTTGCACTTACGCAGCGTATCTGGAGATACGTCGGCGCAAGTGCTTTGTGAATCCCGGCCAATACCTTCTGTTTAAACCAGGCTTTAGGTCCCCTTTAAGAATCACCCCATTTGACATTCCTGGTGTAATGTATATTTAACGACCCTTTAAATAAAGCGTGTCGAGTTCTGCCTGGAAGGACTGCTTTAAAGGGAATTTGCTATGAGAATTTTGTTTTCAATTTTGACCCCCCTCCCTTTCCCCCCCATATGAAAAGGCAAGGAAACTGATGAGTGAGACCCCTGCTGTTTAGAATAGACTCACCCCCCTCTCCCCCTGTCTAACACCTCCATAATGACTGGTTTTCCGGCAGATAGTGTCAGGAGAATTGTGAAATTCGGTGCTTCAGGCGTGAAGATTGTAAACGAAGACTGCAATATGGTTAAAACCCTGACCAATTAGTACATTGGGCGTTATGTGTCACTAGGGCCATAATCCTACATTCCCTGCCAAGGACCCCAATGGCAAAGCAGTAAGGCTTGGAACACACCAGCTTCATTATGGTTACGTCAATGCATTTGGTTTATGATTAAAGTGATGGTAAGGCACACAAAGAAACACTAATATCACACTCATGTTTAGTATCACTTTACCCAGTAAAGCCGTCGTTATCAACAGGGCCGGCCTTTGGGGTGTGCGAGCTGTGCGGTCGCACAGGGCGCCATGGGCAACAGGGGCGCCGTGCGGCCATCCAGAGGCGTACTTAGGGGGGGGCCAGCTGCCCCCAGGTACCACACACTGGGGGGGTGTCAGACCGGCACTCCCCTCTGCGATTGAATTACACCCGCGGTGGCAGTGCCGCGAGCTTAGGCAGCGGCACACTGGCACAGGCAGGGAGAGGCGAGCTAGCTACAGTGGCGAGGGGTAGGGGGTGTGCGGGGGGGGTGCAGGGTGACACCGCTGCACCTACCATCCCCTCCTCTTGCGGCCACGGGCTGCCTCCCGGATGTGGCACAGCCGAGTGAAGCTGCCTCCCCCTCCTCTCTGTTTATGTGTAAACAGGGGGAGGGGACCTGCTGTGCATGTGCCGTCGCGCTGATCTGAGGTACTGAAGGGGGGGAGCTACACTGAACGAGTAGGCTACATCCTCTTTGTGTATGTTTAGGTGACCAGGGGGCGAGGGCTGAAGATGGGGGGGCACCACAGGATTAGCTCGCACAGGGCGCCTGAACACCTAAGGCCGGCCCTGGTTATCAATTTATAGGAGGCCTCAGGTGTGGCCCCTGAAAGCAACAAAGGACTGCATATAATATTCAGTACATGTATTATTACTACAGAAGACTATCAGAAAACTGTTGCTCTTGGTTTATTTTTTTATCAATGTTCTCTATATTTATTACCATATTTATCGGGGTATTGCGCGCTCCGGCGTATAGCGCGCACCCCTAATGTGGACCCGAAATTCCTGTAAAAAAAAAACATTTTATACTTACAGTTTTGGTGTCCATCGGCGGCCTTGTCCGGTCCGGCATTCGTCTGGGGCCTCGGTGGTGTCCTCCCGGCTTCTCCCGCGCTGTCTCCGAGTCGAATCCCTGCTTCCCGCGCTCAGTTTGAACGCCTCCGCCGACATATACCAAATGCAGTACACTCGGGTACATTCGGCCAGGCTCGGCTTCGCTCGTGGTCACGCTCTGTGAAGTTTATGCGTGAGCACGAGCGAAGCCGAGCCTGGCCGAATGTACTGCACTCGGTATATGTCGGCGGAGGCGTTCAAACTGAGCGCGGGAGGCGGGTATCGGCGTATATCACGCACCCACGATTTCCCCCTTATTTTAAGGGGAAAAAAGTGCGCGGTATACGCTGATAAATACGGTACTTGTTTTTTGTATGTTTTGTAGCCTTGCTTAGGCTGCATTCACACCTGAGCATTTTGTCGACTGAAGCGCAACGCCCCAAAACGCTAGAGGGGAACAAATACATTATTCTCTATAGAGATGGTTAACATCTCCACTACAAAATGCCTGACGCCAAACGCCTGATGCCCAAACAAGTTCTGGACCCTTTTTTGTCGCTCGAATTTGGGCGTTTTACATTGGTGACCCTAGACCTGTACAAAATCGCGGTAAAAAACGGTGCGTCAAATCACGGTAAAAAATGCCGCAAAACGCTACACTCAGGTGTGAATGCAGCCTAAAGGCAGATTTTTGGCCCCCGAAACATGTTGCTGTCCTTTGTCTTCGTGTTGCTACATACGATAAAAACAGCAAAGGATTTTGGACTCTTGAGATGATTGTTTGACAATTTCTTATTTTTACTTGGATTTCTCAATTTAGTTGACCCCTATTTCTTGAGGGCCCCAGCTTTGTGGTGAGGTGGTGACGTCAAGCCATTAGGCTCAACCAATGATTCCTTGTTTTATGGGTTAAAGATTGGTGGTTAGTGTCTAATCTGGATGAACAATCAAACTAATATCTTAATGATATGGGAAACGAATAAAGAAATATAATACCGGAGTGAAACAAATACACAAAAAATAGATACCATCTTGGAATAATGTGAAGGAGCGATTTGAAATAGGGTCTGATGAACGCAGTTAGAAAGGGGATGTGTTTTTTTTGCACAGATGTTAAGAGGTAATGTTATAAGTGTTGTTTTCTTGTATTATGTGAAAAAATCCAATAAAAATCAGTTGATTGAAAAAAAAAAAAAGGATCTGCGTCCAGCTCCTCACCTCCACTTTTCTTTTCTTAGGCCCCATTCACACCTGAGCGGTTTGTCGCCTGAAGCGCGACGCTCCAAAACGCTAGAGGGGAAAAAATACATTATTCTCAGTGGAGATGGTTCACATCTCCACTCCAAACCGCCTGATGCCGAACGCCTGAAGCTCATCGAATCGGGCGTTTTGGGCGTTTTTGAGCGTTTGTATTTCCTATAGAAAGTAATGGAAACGCTCGATTCAAGCGACTAGCGCGACAACGAGCGTTTGCTACGGGCGTTTTGTCGCTTTAATCAATAGAACATTTCACCCAGGCAGAAGATAAATACAATCTACCAATATAGCAACAAGTGATGAAAAGATGATAATTTATCCTATTGGCTAAAATAAAAAACGTTGAAGTACAAAAACGTCGGACGACGCTGTATGCAAACGCGCAAATACGCGCGACAAAACGCCGGAAAAAAACGCCAGAAAAACGACCAAACAAGCTACGCTAAGGTGTGAATGCAGCCTCAGGCCTCGTACACACGACGGGACATGTCCGATGAAAACGGTCCGCGGACCGTTTTCATCGGACATGTCCGCTGGCGGATTTTGGTCTGATGGCTGTACACACCATCAGACCAAATTTCCCGCGGACAGCGAACGCGGTGACATGGCTGTGCCGTCACCGCGACGATGACGCGGCGACATGCGCGACCCTGGAAGGTCAATACTTCCAAGCATGCGTCGAATCACTTTGACGCATGCGAGGGCTTTCGGCCGAGCGGACATGTCCAGTGAGTCGTACAGACGACCAAACATGTCCGACGGACAGGCTTCCAGCGGACATGTTTCATAGCATTTGTCCGCTGGAAACCTGTCAGCGGACCAGTTTCAGCAGACATGTTCGGTCGTGTGTACGAGGCCTAAGACGTTTGTCATTACAGCTTGTGTTCAAATCAATGCTCCAGCTTCCTACTACTGGGGTCTACATAAGGTCACACAGCAAGTATCAAAGGATCACATGTGGCCCTTGGATTATAAAAATTATTTAAGGGTGTCAATTTAGTTTAAAGTGTATTTAAAGCTGTTATTTAAAATTAGTCCCCTTTCACACATTAGGGCGGTTTGCAGGCGCTATTGCGCTAAAAATGGCGCCTGCAAACCGACCTGAAACAGCAGCTGCTGTTTCTCCAATGTGAAAGCCCTGAGGGCTTTCTCACTGGAGCGGTGTGCTGTGAGGGCCGCTCCAAAAGTTCTGCTAGCCGCATCTTTGAAGCGGTGAAGGAGCGGTGTGTTTACCACTCCTCCACCGCTTCTTCCTATTGAAAGCAATGGGAAATCGTGGCAATACCGCTGGCAATGCGCCTCTGCACGGGCGGTATTAACCCTTTTTCGGCTTCTAGCAGGGGGTAAAACTGCACCGCTATCGGCCGTATACCGCCCATGCCTGGATTTCCCACAAGGCCACTGAGGCCAGGCCTCGGGGCGGCAGGGTGGCAAGGGGCGGCAGCAGCATGGAGTCCCCCGATGCCCGTAACAGTTAAGGGCGGTAAGTTGCTTTCTAGCAGGACTAAATGTAGTGTGGGGGAATCCACTCGCTTGTTAACAAGTGATTGCGGCGATGTTGCCGAAATGACTTGTAAAATGTGTGATGCCGTCCGTCCTCCTATCCCCTCCCCCCACACACACCTCTCTCTGCTGGCTCTGTCTTCGAGACATCGTCCTCCCCCCGGCCGCTGAGTCTGTCTCCTGTCCTCCCTCCTGCCGCCGATGTACACAGTGAGAGGGGTGAGCTGTGCTCTTCCCATGTCAGCTGTGACAGGAGTTTTAGCACAGTGCTAGGACTCCTGTTTTGGAGGTGACAGGGTCAATAAAGAGAACCTGTCACCTCCAATTGCTATCACACAGGGAATTGTTTTCTCCTGTGTAATAGCAATAAAGTTAAGTGAAATAAAATTGATAAAAAATAAATAAAATAAAAATAAAAATAAGAAATAATAATTAAATTAATAAAATAAAAAAAGTAATTAAAAAGTAAAGAATAAGATAAATAATGGAAAAAATAATAAGAAAATTATACAAAAAAAAAAAGAAAACGACAAGCTACAAATAATAAAAAATAAAAAAAGTGTTAAAAAATTAAAAACACAAAACACATTTGATCTAACTGTGCTGCCCCTGCCATCCGGTTGCCATTCTCCGTTGATTTGGGGGGGTGGTTCGGTTGGTGAGGAGGGGGTGCATTGCGGAGGGAGAGCAAATCCGGCCCTGATACCGCCGCAATTCTGATGGTAAAGCGCTGCTAAAAATAGCGGCTCTTTACCACCACCGCACCTCCCGCCCCAGTGTGAAAGGGGCCTTATAGATACTGTGGAAGTTGTATAACCCCTGTTGGGGTTTTATTGCTGTCTATATCCCTGCTGGGCAGATTGTGGACCCGGATCAGATCGGGTGTCAGCGGATGTCAGCAATCTCATTGGGATCAATGTATGTCCCTTTTTCATCCGTACACGGATGGATGAAAAAAACGGACATACGGTCCGCCTGTGTGAAAGAACCCTTACTCTATTCAAAAATAAAAATAATACACATTTGATACTATTTGCAAGAGCATTGTGGGAAGTGTAAACCCATTAGTACTAGAATTTGAGCCAATGGGATCTCCAATTTTATTATAAATGTAGACAAAACACCTTCTTCTGATAGGAATCTATTCTTTTATGTCTATGTTTTCACTAGTGTATCGATGGTTTTAGCACTAATACATTCAGTGTTGGACTGGAAAAATTGGCACCAATACTTTCAGGGCCAATAGGGTAAATATGGCATTTAAAGGGTTAGGGGCTAGATTAGGGTCAAGGCTTAAGGGGTTGTAAACCCTTAATTCATCCTATGCATTAAGGTGAAAAAACTTCACCGGCCCCCCTGTTTTACTTACCTGAGCCCAGGAAAGTCCCACGACGAGGAAGTGCAGTCTCTCTGCCCGGGGTTCTCGGTAGTTGATTGGATAGATTGATAGCAGCGTAGCCATTGGCTCCTGCTGTTGTCAATCAAATCCAATGACGTGGGGGGGGCGGGGCAGAGTCCGACATATGTGTCTATAGACGCAGAATGCTGGACTCGGGAGCGCGCCCGCAAGGCGCTTCTCCAAGGGAGTTATCTGATGCGGGAAGGAGCCGCGAGAGCCGCCGGGGGACCCCAGAACAGGTGGATCGGGGCCACTCTGTGCAAAACTAGCTGCACAGTGGAGGTAAGTATGACATGTTTGTTATTTAAAAAAATAAAAGATGATCCTTTACAATCACTTTAAAGTGGTTGTAAAGTCAGCAGGTTTTTTTTTTATCTTAAAGCGGATGTGCCATGGGAACAAAATATTAAAAGTCAGCAGCTACAAATACTGCAGCTGCTGACTTTTAATATTAGGACACTTACCTGTCCTGGAGTCCAGCGCCGATCGCAGCAGAGCACGAGCGATCGCTCGTCACTCTGCTGCTCCCCCCGCCATCCACGCTCAGGGAACCAGGAAGTGAAGCGCTGCGGCTTCACTGCCCGGTTCCCTACGGCGCATGCGCGAGTCGCGCTGCGCCCGCCGATTGGCTCACACGCTGTGTGCTGGGAGCCGAGTGTTCCCAGCACACAACGGGCGACAGACGGGATGTGACGGAATGCCCGTCTTTCGCCCGTATCGTGTGGCCGGAAGTGGGTGCAAATACCTGTCTTTAGACAGGTGTCTGCACCCCCCTCCCCCCTGAAAGGTGTCAAATGTGACACCGGAGGGGGGGAGGGTTCCGATCAGCGGGACTCCACTTTAGGGTGGAGGACCGCTTTAAAGGGGTTGTAAAGGTTTGTTTTTTATTTTCTAAATAGGTTCCTTTAAGCTAGTGCATTGTTGGTTCACTTACCTTTTCCTTCGACTTCCCTTCTAAATGTTTTTATTTTTTTTGTCAGAATTTTTCACTTCCTGTTTCTCCTCAGTCAGCTTGCCCCCATCATCTGAGCCGTTCTGGCTGGGGGTTAGTCAGTGTGCTCTCCCCCTCCCTTGGGACTACATCCCTGTGGGGAGACGCTGTTGAACAGAAAGCTGCAATCTTATGCCGCGTACAGACGGTCGTTTTTTGTGATGAAAAAAAACGACGTTTTAAATCATGAAATAAAACAACGTTTTTGAAACTTCATTTTCAAAAACGACGTTGCCTACACACCATTGTTTTTTAAAAATGCTCTAGCAAAGCGCGGTTACGTTCAGCACTCTTTTCCATTGAAGCTAGCTTCATAACTTGCTTCTGAGCATGCGTGGGTTTAAAAACGTTGTTTTGCCCACACACTATCATTTTAATTGACACAAAAAACAACGTTTTGAAAAACGACACAAAAAATTCAAGCATGTTCGAATTTTTTTTTTTGTCGTTTTTCAGAAGACATAAAACAAAGTTTTCCCCACACACGGTCATTTTAAATGACGTTTTCAAAAACAACGTTTTTTTTCATCACAAAAAACGACCGTCTGTACGCCGCATTAGCCTCTGTTTGATGAGCAGTTGCCATGGTGCTGCATACCTCCCAACTTTCTGAAATGGGAATAAGGGACACCTATTAACAAAAGTATGCAGGCATAGGACACACCCCCTGCCACGCCCCCCGTAAATGAGAATTGTACAAAAAAATTATTGGTTAATCCCACAAGTGCTTTTTTAACCACTACTATTCCTTTTTTTGGCTTTTGAAATGGACAAATGCAGCAATTTAGAAATTGGATGAAAAGTTTAGCTCTGGGAAACACTTTTTGATAGATAAGTAATGCATTTTATATACAACTATATGGATCAGACCAAAATGAGGAACAAGTGAGGAGGAAAGAGGGACATTGTTCCAAATGAGGGACAGTCCCTCAAAATCAGGGACAGTTAGGAGGTATGATGCTGCACATGTGATCAGCTATGACCCCAGCCATTTGATGACTTGACAGTGTGGGTGGGAGGAGCAAACAATAATGTTAGTTATCATTCATGACATGCCTTGAATTTAACGGTTTCTGGAAAAAGTTAAATTAACGGTTTTCGTTCTGCTTTCGATGATAAAGGATTACATCTCTGAGGAGGGTTAGGGGGTCACACCATGGTGCAGAGACATCAGTTTTTCTGCACGTGTTTTGCAAGGGCTCAAAGAAAACAATGGTTCTCTATGTGTCCTAGTTATACCACAACGTACCACAAATTCTCCTCAGGAATCTGCAACGTGTATGCAGTTTTCTGCACAGAAAAAAAACTGACATGAAATCAACAAGCATGAAAACTGATGTCAACATTCATAAAAACTCACTGAAACGCGCATGAAAACTGATGTCTACATTCATAAAAACTCACTGAAACGCGCATGAAAACTGATGTCTCTGCAAGTGAACAAGCCCTTATGCTGCGTACACACAACCGTTATTCACGTCATTGAAAAAAACAACGTTTTTCTCGACGTGATTCCTCTCAAGCCTGCCTTGCATACACACGATCGTGAAAAAAAATGCTCGAGCAAAGCGCAGTGACGTACAACACGTACGACGGCACTATAAAGGGGAAGTTCCATTCGAATGGCGCCACCCTTTGGGCTGCTTATGCTAATTTTCCCATCTCATAACTTGCTTCTGAGCATGCACGTTTTTTTTCCCCCTCGTTAAAGCCTACACACGACCGTTTATCACGACGTGAAAAACGTCGAGAAAAATAGAGCTGGTTCTAAATTTTTAACAGACATTTTTCGCCTCGAGATAAATGCTCTGGAGCCTACACACAACCGTTTTTCATGACCAATATAAAAAATTGCATTTTTCCCGTCATGAAAAGCAGTCGTGTGTACGCGGCATAAGGGTCAGGGTGAGGTTTGGGGTTTGATTTCAGGGTTAAAGGGGTTGTAAAGATACAATTTTTAATTCCTAAATAGCTTCCTTTGCCTAAGTGCAATCCTCCTTCACTTACCTCATCCTTCCATTTTGCTTTTAAATGTCCTTATTTCTTCTAAGAAATCCTCACTTCCTGTTCTTCTGTCTGTAACTCCACACAGTAATGCAAGGCTTTCTCCCTGGTGTGGAGTGTCGTGCTCGCTCCCTCCCTTGGACTACAGGAGAGTTAGGACGCCCACTAACACACAGCTTCTTTCTACATCTGCAACGCAGAAAGCGTCCTGACTCTCCTGTAGACCAAGGGAGGGGGCGAGCAAGACACTCCACACCAGGGAGAAAGCCTCGCATTACTGTGTGTAGTTACAGACAGAAGAACAGGAAGTGAGGATTTCTCAGAAGAAATAAGGACATTTAAAAGCAAAATGGAAGGATGAGGTAAGTGAAGGAGGACTGCACTAAGGTAAAGGAAGCTCTTTAGGGAAAAAAAATTATGGGCCAGATCCACAAAGAAGTTACGTTGGCGTATCTATTGATACGCCGCGTAACTTCTAGGATGCTCCGGCATATCTTTGTTTTGTATCCACAAAACAAGATACGCCTGAAAGGGGGCTGGATCCGACTGACGTACGTCTTAGTACGCCGTCGGATCTAAGGTGCATATTTACGCTGGCCGCTAGGTGGCGCTTCCATTGATTTCCACGTGTATGCAAATTAGCTAGATACGCCAACCCTCAAACGCACGTCCGCCCGGCGCATTTTTTTACGTCGTTTCCGTTAAGGCTTTTTTCCGCGTAATGCTACCCCTGGGTCTTTGAGGCGTACGCAATGTTAAGTATGGACGTCGGGCCAGCGTCGAATTTTCCGTCGTTTGCGTAAAACGTTCGCGAATAGGGCTTTGCGTAAATTGCGTTCACGTCGAAAGCATTGACTATTTGCGACGTGATTTCTAACATGCGCACTGGGATACCCCCACGGACGGCGCATGCACCGTTAAAAAAAACGTCATTTACGTGGGGTCAAGTAGAATTAACATAAAACACTCCCACATCTTATCTATTTGAATTGCGCGCCCTTACGCCGACACATTTACGCTACGCTGCCGTAACTTTAGACGCAAGTGCTTTGAGAATACAGCACTTACCTCTCAAAGGAGCGGCGGCGTAGCGTAACTAGGATACGCTACGCCTGCTTAAAATTACGCCGATCTACGTGGATCTGGCCCTAAACCTTTACATCCCCTTTAAATGTTAGGAGGTAGTTCAGCGTTAAATAACATCTAAAGCCAAAATCTTTTTTTGGCCGTATGAGTACACAGTGTCATTGTAAAATAGACATCCTTATTTGGAATTCCTAAGGATAAAAATGTGACCCACGCTCTATTGAGAAATGGACTGGTAAAGTAAAGTACCCGCTTACCAGTTCACTAAGGTCAGAAGTCTGCGGCGGGTAGTCCCTCCAGCAGATCAGATTGCAAGAATAAATTTGCCTTAGAACTGGGAGACTAAATCCGAGAGAATCCGAGGTCCCGGGTTTCAGGAGGAAGAAAACTGTTGTTCTTAGTAATGAATACAATTCTTCCTTTTCTCCAAACTGCAAAGGAAGAATGGAAGACTGAGAATTGTTGGCTGCTCTGTGCCATACAGATAGTTCTAAATGATTTTTCTTGTATAAATATGTCTTTAGGCTCCAGGTCAGATCTCTCCAATGACCTATGAAGTGGCACTATAACCTCTGTCTTCCTGCTGCCAATAACTCTTCCTGCACAGTTCATTATCCCACAGCTTTTCCCACCGACTTACAGCAATACAAACTACTCTTCATGTTCTTTGCATTTTATTCTGTTCTTCCATGGTCAAATACTGACAACATATAGCCGTCTTAAAGGGGTTGCAAAGGCAATTTTGCTTTTTAACCACTTGACCACCAGGCACGTAAACCCACTTAATAACCAGACCAATTTTCAGCTTTCGCTGCTCTCACAATTTGAATGACAATTACTCAGTCATACAACATTGTACCCAAATGAAATTTTCGTCCTTTTTTTCACACAAATAGAGCTTTCTTTTGGTGGTATTTAATTACCGTTGGGTTTTTTATTTTTTGCGCTATAAGAGAAAAAAAGACTGAAAATTCTGTAAAAATAAAAAAGATTTTTTCTTTGTTTCTGTTATAAAATTTAGCAAATTTAGTATTTTTTCTTCATTCTTTTGCATAAATGTGAAAGATGAAGTTACGCAGAGTAAATAGATACCCAACATGTCACCCTTCAAAATTGCACACGCTTGTGGAATGGCGCCAAACTTCGCTACTTAAAAATCCCCATAGGCGACGTTGCAGGGTATTGTGGGGTATTGCAGGGTATTGTGGGGTATTGCAGAGTATTGTAGGGTATTGCAGAGTAGTGCGGGGTATTGCAGAGTATTGTGGGGTATTGCAGAGTATTGTGGGCTATTGCAGAGTACTGTGGGGTATTTCAGAGTATTGTGGGTATTGCAGAGTACTGTGGGGTATTGCAGAGTATTGTGGGCATTGCAGAGTATTGTGGGGTATTGCAGAGTATTGTGGGGTATTGCAGAGTATTGTGGGGTATTGCAGAGTAGTCTTAGTATGGGGCAGGGATGGATGGATGGCTGGATCTGTGACTGCATTTGTCACAGATCCAGCCCACAGCACTTGTGCTGCATCCGCTCTCTCCCCTGTCCTCTCACACTGTACCGTTCGGTACAGAGAGGGGAGGGAGGAACCAGCGTCATCATTGGACGGAGCGATCACGTGGTAAACCGCCGCTATCACCCGGCGGTCACGGACATTCCCATGTGCGCGCCCCAGAGGGCGCCCGGGAGTGCGATTCTGGGAGGACGTCCTCCCAGAGTTAGGCAACTGCCTTGTAGACGTATATCGTCTATAGGGCGGTTGTTAACTGGTTAAAGAACAAACATCTCATACTTACCAGCCTGTGCAATGGTTTTGCACAGAGCAGCCCCAATCCTCCTCTTCTTGGGTCCCCCGCTGGTGCTCTGGGCCCCTTCCCCTGCCGAGTGCACCCATAGCAAGCGGCTTGCTATGGGGGCACTCGTGGGTGCTCACTCCCGAGACCCGCTCTCTGGGGGTTATTTACTAAAGGCAAATACACTTTGTGCACTTGAAATTGCACTGAAAGTGCACTTGGAAGTCCAGTCGCTGTAGATCCGAGGGGGGCGTGCAAGAAAAATAAAAAACAGAGACTCTTTACCTAGATCGGTGTTGCAGGGTGTCAGACTGACACCCTGCAACAACGATCGCTGCGATGCGGGCCCCCGGGGGCGCGCAGCGGCTCAATATCCTGAGGACGTTATATGACGTCCACTCAGGATATTGAAACCGACGTCAATCTGTCATTGGCGGGGGCAAGTGGGTTAAAGGGGTTGTAAAGGAAACATTTTTTTTTTCATAATAAGCATCCTTTACCTGCAGACATTCCTCTTTTCACTTCCTCATTGTTCGTTTTTGCTCAGAAGTTGCTCTATTTCTTCTCTGTTCTGTTCACTTCCTGCTTGTCTGATTTTACTGACCACCGTGATGGGAGGCTTTACTGCGGTGGTCAGTAATGTGCTCGCCCCCTCCTGGGAACTACATCTGTGTGGCAGGACGCTCTCTACGTGTTAGAGACTTCAAGGAGGTGTGAATTACTGGGCGTGCCGCAATGCATACAGGGAAATGTAGTTCTTACATGAACAAGCGCCGCAAACCAGGAAGTGAATGAGAGAACAGAAACTAGAACGCCGCAGGTGATATAGATGAAGGAATTTAATAGGTATTTACTTGTTTTTTAACAGAATCATTACACTATTCTGTCTGTCTACCTTGCAGACATTAATCTTAGGCAAACTTTTTTTTTTCCTTTACAACTCCTTTAATCTGTATGCTGCTAGCATTAGTAAATAGATAGGAAAATATATAATGGTTACATATTTTAGGCTTTTTTTTTTTTCATTTCTTCAGTTACTTTCTGGTTTCTAGGCCCAGACAAATTATGTCATACATCCCAGGAGTCACCCTCCTGACTGCATGCCTGAACTAAGGGCAGATGGAATCATCTGCTACAGACAAAATGCTAGGGGGTGTTTTTCAAAGTTGGTCGATCGGCCCCACACTTAACCCATCTAGGTTACGTGCAGCTTCGACACACGATCGGTTTGGACCGATGAAAAGGTCCTTCAGTCCGTTTTCAGCGGTTTGGAACGACCGTGTGTACGCGGCCTTAGAACAATCATGCACATTTTTGGTGAAGCAATCCTCGGAAAAAAAAGACATCACCCAAAAGCTGTAATGTCCGGACTGCTTCCCGCTGAAGGAATAGCTTTGTATGTCTCTATTGCTATCCTAATGAAACACAATCTGCATCCTCACTTCCTGGAGGCATCATTTCATATGATCTGTCACAGTCTCTCTCATGTGTATTTTGTGCATATGACATTTGAATTCTGTAGGGGAATAAAGAGATCCTGGCTAAACACAATGGGCCAGATCCATGTACCCGAGCACATAGTTGCGTCCGGCGTAGCGTATCTCTGATACACTTTGCCGCCGTAACTTACAGCAAAAATTCCTGATCCTGAAAGAATTTGCGCCGTAAGTTACGGCGGCGTAGTGTAACTTAGGCGGCGTAAGGGCGCGCAATTCAAATGGAAGTGATGGGGGCGTGTTTTATGTAAATACGTCTTGACTCGACGTAATTGACGTTTTTTTTGAACGGCGCATGCTCCGTCCGTGGGGGTATCGCAGTGCGCATGCTCGAAATTAACCCGCAACAAGCCGTGACGTTACGACGTGAACATCATTCTACGCAAAGCCCTATTCGCGAACGACTTACGCAAACAACGTAAAAAATTCAAAATTCGACGCGGGAACGACGGCCATACTTAACATTGAGTACGCCTCATATAGTAGGGGTAACTATACGCCGAAAATAGCCTTACGGAAACGACGTAAAAAAAAGCGAAGGCCGGACGTACGTTTGTGGATTCGCGTATCTAGCTAATTTGCATACTCGACGCGGAATTCGACGGAAACGCCACCTAGCGGCCAGCGTAAATATGCACCTACGATCCGACAGCGTACTAAGACGTACGCCAGTCGGATCGAGCCCAGATTCATTTGTATCTTGTTTTGTGCATACAAAACAAAGATACGACGGGGCATTTTAAAAATTATGTGGCGTATCCATAGATACGCCGGCGTAATTCGTTTGTGGATCTGGCCCAATGTTGGCTTTTTGTCAGCTTTCTGTCACAGCAATCAGTGACCGAAAGTTTCAGTTATTTCCCTATTTTAGGTAACCAAATGATTAAACTTGGTATAGCATGTTTCTATCTGCCACTTGCAAAAGACTAGTAGATACCATATACGTGCAATATATACAATCTAGATCTCATATATTGTTTCATAAAATAATGTGTATAATGACAGTCACAATACGTATGCTATATATATATATGTGTAGCGCTACCCCCGAAGGAGCCGCTGGTTGATTTAGGATCGGCGTATTAAGTTACCAAATTCTTCTGTCTAGTGGTGATGCTTGTGAGTGTGGATAAAAGAACAAGTGTCCAGCAGGTAGCGTGAGTTTTTAATGCTTTATTCCAGGGCCAACAAGGCCAACATCAACATGACACACAGTAGAGCAAAAGGTTGATGAGTATGAAGGACTTGTAGCGTCAGGCCTTGGATATCAAAAAAACATAGAGAGCAAGCCTGCTCTCGGCACAGGCAATTCAAACGCGGCCACCCTCGCCAGGGTGGGTAAGTGCCCTTTGGACAGGCAATTAACTTGGACCTGGCAGCCAAAGGGTCGCTCGCAATAATCAGATCGCTGGGAGGAAACAATGCCTCTGCCACAGGCGTAGTACATTTTCTCGGTATAATTGAAGTGTAAGGATAGCGAATCCTCCCATTAGGTTTTGTTCTAAAGGATCACCCACTGACAGCAAAAGAAAAATACCTGTCACGTAGCGCGGTGATCGGATCCCCGGTGGTTCGTCCAGGCCTCACAGACAACCTCTGCACTTAGGTTCTCCCGAGCCAATCCCCCACCGTTCAGCCTCCAGCTTAGGATCTGGAACCCAGCAAGCCACTGGGGTCCCTTTCTTCATCAACAGAAGGCTCCGCGAGGTGCACAGCCTTAACCCGGCCGGCCATGAGGATGGGGCCCGCGGATGCGCGCACCCTAAAGGTGGATGCCGCACCTGGAACTCGGGCCCTGCAGTCTACACGGAAAATGGCCGGTGCTCCAGATATACCCCTCGCCAGCATGCCCAAAGAGGGAAACTCCTCTGATTGGCTGCTGGGGAAGGATGGTTTCATCAGAACCCCTATAGCGCCAACTGTCGCCCAGGGGTGGAAGCGCACCCCTGGACACACAGACTGACCCAAGCGGCAGTTCTGAACTGGCACCAGCACAAACTAACAATTAGTGAATGGGAGCAACTGAAATCTCCCATTCCCCACTAACTTTAGCGTAACGCCCCACTAACAAAAATGGGGGGGGGGGGGCTACATATATACACATTAAAACCTTGGTTTGCGAGCATAATTCGTTCCAGAAACATGCTTGTAATCCAAAGCACTTGTTAAATTGTTGCTAAATGTTGCTAAAATGTTGCTAAATGTTGTATCTTCATTAAATGTAACCATATTGCTCCACGTAGAGGCGCCTCTCTTCTTTTTTATACTCAGTTGTGACATGACGCTACTTGTATATCAAGACATCGCTTGTATATTAAGGCAAAATTTATTAAAACATTTTACTTGCCTTGCAAAATGCTCTCAAACCAAGTTACTCTCAAACCAAGGTTTTACTGTGTGTGTGTATATATATATATATATATATATATATACATACACACACACATATAGACAATAGAAAAACTTTTTTTTTTTTAATGTCCAACTGAAAAACTTCAATCAAAGAAAAGTCCACTTCAATGACAATATTAAAAGATAAAATGTGAAATGTGATATTCATCCATAGAAGGACAGCTGTGTATCGAAACGCCATCACCAAAAACCTCTGGGTGCAATGCCAGCTCACCTTACTAACCCTGGTAGCTCGCACGCAGAAACGAACACGCATGCAAGTCCCGCCCACATATGTAAACGCCGCTCAAACCCCACATGTGAGCTATCGTCGCGTGCGTTAGAGCGCGTACAACAATTCTAGCACTAGACTTCCTCTGTAACTCGAAAATAGTAACCTGTAAAAGTTTGGCATGTTAGGTATCTATTTACTCGGCGTAACATCATCTTTCACATTATACAAAAAAATTGGGCTAACTTTACTGTTTTGTTATTTTTTAATTCATGAAACCGTTTTTTTTCCTAAAAATTATTGCCCAAATACTGTGCGAGAAAAAAAGTTGCAATGACCGCCATTTTATTCCCTAGGGTGTCTGCTAAAAAAAAATATATAATGTTTGGG
Organism: Rana temporaria; assembly: GCF_905171775.1. NCBI lineage: Eukaryota > Metazoa > Chordata > Amphibia > Anura > Ranidae > Rana > Rana temporaria. Next base: position 45,278,014 of record NC_053497.1, on the reverse strand, counting down.
TGTTCTGATTAATTTTCTAGCAAAAAAAATGTGATTTTTACATGAAGGTTGTCAAGTGGTTAAAGAATATCTGAGAGAGGGAGTTATGCCCCGTACACACGACCGGTTTTCCCGTCGGAAAAAATTGCGATGAAAGCTTTTCGTCGGGAATCCCGACCGTGTGTATGCTCCATCGGACTTTTTCCCACAGGAAAACTGCCTGGAAAAAAAGAGAGCAGGAAAAAATCCTAGCAGGAAAACCGTTCGTCTGTATGCTTTTCCGACGGGGAAAAAAAACATGTATGCTCGGAAATAATTTGACGCATGCTCGGAAGCATAAACGTAATTTTGTCGTCTCGTCGTAGTCTTTTACGTCACCGCGTTCTTGGCAGTCAAAAGTTCACCGGACGTTTGTATGACCGCGTGTATGCAAGGCAGGGTTGAAGGGAATTTTGTTGGGAAAACCGTTGTTTTTTTCCGATGTAATAAGCGGTCGTGTGTACGGGGCATTAGACTGTGCTACCAAATAGATTGCTTTATTTTCTTGCATGCATTTGAAAAAGACAGCTGGCATCTGATTGGTTACTGTGAGCGATGTAGCCAGTTTTCTTTGAAGCTCTCTTCTTCGCCTAAATGGTTTATAGAAAGTGACACGGCTCCTAGTGAAATGCATTGTTTTCATATGCAGAACAAAGCTTCCGCTTGCCTGACAATACATTCAGTAGCTCTGGAATCCAACGGCTTCCTTCTGCACAACAAGATATTTAAATGAATCACATAAGTGGAATGAATAACATTTGGTTTTATTTAATCAAGGAACATTGCTGTGCCTAAACAACAGCAACCATTAAATCAGAAACCAGGTTTTGGTGGCTTAGAGCCGGTTCACACTGGGGCGATCCGACTTCCAGCGCGACTTCCAGAGGCGATTCCGACACGACTTGAATGTGAACCACAGGGCGATCTGAGGCGATTTATAAATCTCCTCCAGGACAGGGAATGTCAGAAATGGCCAATCAGAGCTACTAAGCTCTTCTGACATTTTCTTCTTCCCTGTTCCCTGTTTTCCTGTGTCTAAAATGCTCTCTGTGCGTTACCTAATGGCAGCTGTCATAACAGCTGGTTTGGCAGTATTGACAGAAGAGGAAGAAAGGAAGCGAAGGATGAGGATGAGAAGAAGACGGCGCTATTGGATCCATCCAATTATTGCTAATAGAGCTAACAGAGGGCATTTCTGGGCCATGTATGATAAGATGCGTGGTTTTGAGGACAAGTTTTTCAATTATATTGTTCCTGCCAGGGATCTAGTTTTGTCAAGGATCTATTGTTGTTCTCATGTGAACTTGTGTTCCGATCAGGGATCTATTGTTGGGGGACCTGTTGTTCCTGCCAGGGATCTAGTGTTGTCAAGGATCTATTGTTGTTCTCATGTGAACTTGTGTTCCGATCAGGGATCTATTGTTGTTGGGGGATCTATTGTTCCTGCCAGGGATCTAGTTTTGTCAAGGATCTATTGTTGTTCTCATGTGAACTTGTGTTCCGATCAGGGATCTATTGTTGGGGATCTGTTGTTCCTGCCAGGCATCTAGTGTTGTCAAGGATCTATTGTTCTCATGTGAACCAGTGTCCCGATCAGGGATCTATTGTTGTTGGGGGACCTGTTGTTCCTGCCAGGGATCTAGTGTTGTCAAGGATCTATTGTTGTTCTCATGTGAACTTTCAGGGATCTATTGTTGTTGGTTGATCTATTGTTCATGCTATTAATCTAATGTTGTCAAGGATCTATTGTTGTTGTCATGTGAACTTGTGTTCCTTTCAGGGATCTATTGTTGTTGGGGGATCTATTGTTCATGCTATTGAGCTAATGTTGTCAAGGATCTATTGTTGTTGTCATGTGAACTTGTGTTCCTTTCAGGGATCTATTGTTGTTGGGGGATCTATTGTTCATGCTATTGAGCTAATGTTGTCAAGGATCTATTGCTGTTGTCATGTGAACTTGTGTTCCGATCTGGGATCTATTGTTGCTTGGGGACCTGTTGTTCCTGCCAGGGATCTAGTGTTGTCAAGGATCTATTGTTGTTCTCATGTGAACTTGTGTTCCGATCAGGGATCTATTGTTGTTGGGGGATCTATTGTTCCTGCCAGGGATCTAGTTTTGTCAAGGATCTATTGTTGTTCTCATGTGAACTTGTGTTCCGATCAGGGATCTATTATTGGGGGATCTGTTGTTCCTGCCAGGGATCTAGTGTTGTCAAGGATCTATTGTAGTTCTCATGTGAACCAGTGTCCCGATCAGGGATCTATTGTTGTTGGGGGATCTATTGTTCATGCTATTGAGCTAATGTTGTCAAGGATCTATTGTTGTTGTCATGTGAACTTGTGTTCCTTTCAGGGATCTATTGTTGTTGGGGGATCTATTGTTCATGCTATTGAGCTAATGTTGTCAAGGATCTATTGTTTTTCTCATGTGAACTTGTGTTCCGATCAGGGATCTATTGTTGTTGGGGGATCTGTTGTTCCTGCCAGGGATCTAGTGTTGTCAAGTATTTATTGTTGTTATCATGTGAACTAGTGTTACGATCAGGGATCTATTGTTGTTCTTGTCATTTGAAGTAGTGTTCCTGTTAGGGATCTACTTTTTTGGGGAATCTATGGTTCCTGTCTGCATCTACTATTGCCAGCATGGGATATACTGTTCCTGCCAGGGGATCTATTGATGCCGGTGTGCTCTATTGTTGCTGTCTTCAAGAGGGAGTTCATGCCGCCATTCTCTGTGCAAACAAGTGGCATGTATGGAACTACAACCAGCATGCCTAGGCAAGGAAAATAGACATATAATAAAAAGGTTAAACTTACTTTTGGCAGTGCGGCCGGTCTCAGACAATATGCCCCAATCCTCAAAGGTCAGGCGAGAAATGTCCAGCCAGGCATTGTCCCTCTTAATTTGGTCCTTGTAAAAGGGGTCCCTCTTGTCGCAGAGGCATGGTCTCTCTTTTACCAGCCTTATAAGGGACTCATTATCCACGGCCTCTTTCCTAACTCTGGCAGTCATGCTGCAAACAGAGACAACGTACTAAGAAAGTGAAAGTAATCCGTGCCAAGAAGGTGGGGGCTGCCTGGGGACAGGGGAGTACCTGGGGGCTTCTGGGTAAATTCCTCTCTGCTTCTGGCAAAATCGCCTCACTATGAACAGGGATCAGACTTGAAAGCTACTTCCATTGAAATCAATGGGTAGGAATCGCCTACAAGTCGGATTGAAGTAGTACAGGAACTTCTTTTGAAGTCGGATCGCCTTGAGTCGTGTGTATTAACACCACTCCCATTCACTTGCATTGTTTTTCTCTACAGCACGACTTGGGACGACTTGAGGCGATTTCAAGTCGGATTACAAATCGCCCCAGTGTGAACCGGCTCTTAGGATGACTTGAAACAAACATTTAGGTGTAGTCCAGGGGTCTCCATACTTTTAAAGCAAAGGGCCAGTTTACGATCTTTCAGACTTCAGGGGGGCCGGATTCTGACCAGTTGGGGTAGAAATGCCCCAGGGCCGAGCATGTTGGTGGGCAGTAGGAGGGGGAATAATGCTCCATCATTGCTATTAGTCTAAGAAATAGTGCCCCAATTGTTGGTGCCATTGGGAGGAATAGTGCCTCATATCATTGGGCGCAATACTGCCCCACGGGCCAGATGAAGGCTAGCAAAGGGCCACATCCGGCCCTCGGGCCGCAGTTTGGAGATCCCTGGTGTAGTCTATTGAATGACCAAATCTTGTTGCACGGGCTGTGCTTCCCACACCAACCAACTAAATGCAGCCGTTCATGATCTAGTGCAGATTAAACATAAGAGATATCACTAAAGCTGGGTACAGACTGGTATTTTTTTTTTTTAATCCAGGGGGTTTAACAAAATAAAAAACGGATGGATTTACAGTACCAGCACAAGAGATGTTGGTGAAGCAATCTCCCCTGCTGTTCTATTGGATTCTGATAGCAGGGGGGGGGGGGGCAGAATCAACAAGTGCTGATTGGATGCTGGTGGTTCTCCAGCATGTCCCTTCAACATAAGCATTGGTCATTAGAGCGGCTTCTGTTGGAAAGACAGCTGTACACACGGCCGTCGGTTTCAGTAGGAAGCTGGAATTTTTACCCAGTCTGCACCCAGCTTTAGTTGCCCCAAACTTTCCTGCCCCGCTATATATTATCCATTCTCTTTATTTTCTTTTTTTAAGATAATTAACCACTTCCATACCAGGTACTTACGCAGCTTTCCGCCCAAGCCAATTTTCAGCTTTCAGCACTGTCGCACTTTGAATGGCAATTTCGCGGTCATGCTACTCTGTGCCCAAACAAAATTGGCGTCCTTTTTTCCCCACAAATAGAGCTTTCTTTTGGTGGTATTTGATCACCTCTGCGATTTTTTTTTTGCGCAACAACTAAAAAAAGGCTGAAAATTTGGAAAAAAAATTACATTTTAATTTTTTTCTGTTAATTTTTTTGTAAATAAGTTTTCTCTTTCAATTACGGGCACTGATATGGCGTCACTAATGGGCACCGATGAGATGGCACTGATGGACATCGATGAGGTAGTACTGACGGGCACAGATGAGGTGGCACTGATTGGCGGCGCTGGTATGCGACACTGATGGGCACTCATAGGCGGCACTGATGGGCACACATAGGCGGCACTGATGGGCACACATAGGCGGCACTGATGGGCACACATAGGCGGCACTGATGGGCACACATAGGCGGCACTGATGGGCACTCATGGGCGGCACTGGGCACTCATAGGCGGCACAGATGGGCACTCATGGGCGGCACTGATGGATACTTATGGGTGGCACAGATGGGCACTGATAGGTGGGCACTGGGCATGGATGGGCACTGTGGGGTGGCACTGATGGACACTGGGGTGGCACTGATGGACACTGGGGTGGCGCTGATGGACACTGGGGTGGCAGCACTGATTTTTGACAGGTTGCCAGTCAGTGCCCATTTGTGGGCACTGACTGGCATCTTTTTTCTTTTTTTTTAATGCTTTTTTTTATATATATTTTTTAGACTTTTTTTTTTTTCCATGCTTTTTTTTTCTTTTGGCCCACCCTGGTGCTCCAGGGTGGGCATCCCTGGTGGTCCATGTGGCGATCCGAGGGGGGGCTGCGCTGATAAACAATCAGCGCGAACCCCCCCTGTCAGGAGAGCCGCCGATCGGCTCTCCTCTACTCGCGTCTGTCAGACGCGAGTGAGGAAGAGCCATCGGCGGCTCTTCCTGTTTACATCGTGATCAGCCGTGGTTGGACACGGCTGATCACGTGGTAAAGAGTCTCCGCCGGAGGCTCTTTACCGAGATCGGAGATGCAGGGTGTCAGACTGACACCCCGCATCACCGATCGCCGCGATGCGCTCCCCCACGGGCGCGCGCGGCATGAAATCCTGCAGGACGTTCTAGAACGTCCTGTCAGGATTTCATAACCACTTCCCGGACGTAAATCGGCCATAGGCCGGGCGGGAAGTGGTTAAACCCCTTTGGAATGGATAATGGACTCACTGGGGGTTATTTACAAAAGGGAAAGCCACTGAAAGTGCACTTGGAAGTGCAATAGCTGTAGATCTGATGGGGAAGGTCTGAAATGAGGGGAAGCTCTGCTGATTTTATCAGCCAATCATGTGCAAGCTAAAATGCTGTTTTTTATTCTCCTTGCATGTCCCCCTCAGATCTACAGCAGCTGCACTTCTAAGTGTACTTTCAGTGGCGACTCTCCCTGTCAGAGGGTGACAGGTCTGTACTGATAATCAGCACATTGATTATCAGTACAGCCCCCTGAAATGTACAAATCACTTGCCCAGCAGTGCCCCAATAATAAACTATGCAAGTGCCCACCACAGTGCCAATCCCTGCCCACCACAGTGCCAATTACTACCCGGCAGTAACACCTGTCAGTACCTCATCATCAGTGCTGCCCATCAGTGCCACCTGTCAGTGCCAATCAGTGCCGCCTGTCAGTGTCCATCACAGCCGCCTGTCAGTGCCTATCAGTGCCACCTATCAGTGCCCATCAGTGACGCCTATCAGTGCCCATCAGTACCGCCTATCAGTGCCGCCTATTGGTGCCCATCAGTGCCGCCTATCAGTGCCCATCAATTCCACATATCAGTGCCTCCTCATTAGTGCCCATCAGTGCCGCCTCATCAGTGCCCACCAGTGAAGGGAAAAACTAAATTTTATGACAGAAACTAAAAAAAATTAAAAACAAATTAAAAAATGTCGGTCTTTTTTAGTTTGTTTAGCAAAAAATAAAAAACGCAGAGGTGATCAAATACCACCAACAGAAAGCTCTATTTGTGGGAAGAGAATGATAAAAATTTTGTTTGGGTACAATGTTGCATGACCGCGCAATTGTCATTCAACGTGTGACAGCGCTGAAAGCTGAACATTGTCCTGGGCAGGAAGGGGCATAAGTGCCTGGTCATAGGTGTGCGCAGGCTATTGCATTAGGGTGTGCACACCAAAGCTCAAACACACATGCGTGTCTAATATACCATATATGGCAGTGGGCAAGTCAGTAGGGCTTTGTCAGCAGGGCAGAGATCGGTGTCAGTAGTTTATCTTTATTTGTATTATTATTATTATTATTATTATTATTGTTTTTTTACAAATTTATTTTTATTATTTTTTTTTAATATTAGTTTTTTTTTTTTTTAGGAGCCCTGTTTGGGGGCTTTGGTGAAATATCAGTGGTCTAAACAGACCCCTGATGTCTAACTTTTGAGACAGAGAAAGGGACTGAGGACAGAAATTCCCCAGCCCCTTTCTCTGCAGCCAGGCAGCAGGGGGAATCTGTATAGTACAAGGTGATTAGGGTGTGCCCAGGCACACCTTACACCCTATGTGCGCACGCCTATGTGCCTGGTATTGAAGTGGTTAAAGACTTCCCTGTCAAATGTATGAAACAAGGCAGTTTCAGGCAGTGTGGGTAGGTTGTCTGGAGCTATTGAATAGATTGTAAATTCTAATCCAGAATTGAGATATTTTGGGGTATTGCCACCATATATATGAAACATCAATAGGCCAGATTTAGTTAGATCGCGCCTAGATTTGACAGGCCTATATTTTTATTCAAAATCTGGAATGATTTTACAGTTTTGTGACGTTTGGGAGATACGTTTATCTTTAGAACACTTTTCATACATGAAATTATCCTCTAATCCCCTAATTATGGTAACACTTTCTGGATTACTCCGGGCACATTTGGCTTTGGTCTGTATAATGACTTCCTGTCCTGTAATCCCATAGAAATCCCATAGAAAAATACTGCCAAATGCCATTTCAAGTTTCCTTTAGGCTAAAATGGATAATAAAGTGGGCCTATCCATGCTGCATGTACATCCATATCACATATCATCATTACCAAATCACAATGGGCCAGATTCACGTAGGCCGGGCGCAGCGTAACGTAACTGGTTTACGTTACACCACCGCAATTTTTCCAAGTTAGTGCCCGATCCACAAAGCACTTACTTGCGGCGGTGTATCGTAAAAACGTCCGGCGCAAGGCGGGCCCAATCGAATGGGGCGAGTCCCATTTAAATTAGGGGCGCTCCCGCGCCGGACATACTGCGCATGCTCCCGTCGCAAATTTCCCGACGTGCTTTGCGCGAAATTACGACGCGCCGACGTTTTGTGAATCACGACGGGTAAAAAAGACTTGCCCTGGGAAAAGACGCGGGAAAGACGGGTATACTTTTACATGGTGTAGTAAGTTTACACTTTGTAAAAGGTGCCCTATCTTTGCGACGGCAAACTAACACTTGCGGCGACGTATAGACGGGAAAAAGTTTCGTGGATCGCCGTAACTGCTAATTTGCATACCCGACGCTGGTTTACGACGCAAACTCCCCCCAGCGGCGGCCGCGGTATTGCATCCTAAGATCCGACAGTGTAAAACTATTACACCTGTCGGATCTTAGGGATATCTATGCGTAACTGATTCTATGAATCAGTCGCATAGATAGAAACAGGGATACGACGGCGTATCAGCAGATACGCCGTCGTATCCCTTTTGTGAATCTGGCCCATTATTATTATGAGGAAAAAAACACACGTCCTCAGTATAGGTGTCAATCACATGTAGGTAGATTCAGGTAGATTTGCCTAAACTTGCGGCGGCGTAGCTTAGTTAGCGAGGCAAGTACATGATTCACAATGCACTTGCCTGCTAAGTTACGGCGGCGTAGCCTAAAGCGGCGGGCGTAAGGGCGCCTAATTCAAATGTGTGTAAGGGGGCGTGTTTTATGTTAATGGGGCTTGACCTTACGTTTTTGACGTTTCTTTTTAACTGCGCATGCGCCGGGCGCCTACATCTCCCAGTGTGCATTGCGGCTAAGTACGCCGCAAGGGCCTATTGATTTCGACGTGGACGTAAACGACGTAAATCCCGATTCACGGACGACTTACGCAAACGACGTAAAAAAAAACGAATTTCGACGCGGGAACGGCGGCCATACTTAACATTACTATTCCAACTAGGGCCTAGCTCTAACTTTACACGGCCTATCTCTTACGTAAACGGCGTAAAAATACTGCGTCGGCCGGGCGTACGTTCGTGAATCGGCGTATCTACTAATTTGCATATTTTACGCCGACCGCAATGGAAGCGCCACCTATCGGCCATCCGAAATATTGCAACCTAAGATAGGACAGCGCAAGCCGTCGTATCTTAGATATGTTTAAGCGTATCTCTGATTGAGAATACACTTAAACATAAGTCGGCGTAGATTCTGAGTTAGGTCGGCTTATCTACTGATAAGCCGGCCTAACTCTTCGTGAATCTACCTATAAGTCTCTGGCTATAAGGAACTTTAACCACTTGCTTACCTTGCACTTAAACCCCCCTCCTGCCCAGACCAATTTTCAGCTTTCAGCGCTCTCCCTCTTTGAATGACAATTACGCGGTCATAAAACACTGTACCCAAATGAAGTTTTATCATTTTTTTTCCACAAATAGAGCTTTCTTTTGGTGGTATTTGATCACCCATGCGATTTTTATTAATTAAAAAGACTGAATTAAAAAAATAATATTTACAAAACCGTTTTTATATTTTGTTATAACATTTTGCAAATGGGTAATTTTTCTCCTTCATTGATGTACACTGATGAGGCTGCACTGATGGGCACCGATTGGCTGCTCAGATGGGGACCAATAAGGTGGCACTGGTGGGCACTGATAGGCGGTACTGGTGGAGAAGCGCTGTATACACCACTCTGGCACCGCCCGAAAGATGCTACTTGCAGGACTTTTTCGAACGTCCTGCAAGTGCACCTCCCCAGTGTGAACAGAGGCGGCTCTAGGCTTTGTGAGGCCTTAGGCAAAACTTGACATGGGGCCCCACTCACACCCATGATGGGAAAAATAATTCAAGGACAAGAGCCTCTTCCCCACAACCCTGGCCGGTGATTGTGGGGGTCTGCGGGCAGAGGGCTTATTGGAATCTGGAAGCCCCCCTTTAACAAGGTGGTCCCCAGATCCTGCTCTTTTATAACTAAGGGGCAGAGTCAAACTGGCGATGTCACCTGCTGAACCCGCCCCCTTGTGATGTCATTGACTGAGGGCATGCTGGGTCATTGACACAGGGGTGGTGTCACTGGTATTCACTGGTTGTTAGGGACGCTGGTGGCCCAGCTCCTGAGTCAGGGCTCTTAATGCTGCCTGGGCACAGCAACATTAAGGTCCCCTGTCCCTCAAAACTGGGGTAATGCATTGGGCAAGTTCGACGGCCGTGAGGCCCCTGTGAGTGTGAGGCCTTAGGCGACCGCCTAATTTGCCTAATTAAAGAGCCGCCTCTGAGTGTGAAAGCACTCGGGCTCTCACACTGGGGCTGCAGGGGAGGCAATTTTCAGGCATATGTTTATACTTACCTGCTCTGTGCAGCTGTTTTTGCACAGAGCAGCTCAGATCCTCCTCTTCTTGGGACCCCTGCTGGTGCTTCTCCCTTTTGGCAAGTTCCCCTATAGCAAGCAGATTACTAAGGGGCACCCAACCTCTTTGCTCAAGCTCCATTGTGTACAGGCAAGGCTGCAGTGGCCAGAGAGCGGTCCCAGTATCCGGGAAAGCTTTGCTTTAATTTCACAAGTTCTTATTCTGCAGCCATCAGATGAGATGGACCTAGATAACAACACAGGGCTAGATTCAGAGAGAATTTACGCCGGCGTATCTAGAGATACGCCGCGTAAATTCAAATCTGCGCCGGTGTATCTTCTTTCTGTATTCAGAAAGCAAGATACGCCGACATTAGCCTAAGATGCGACTGGCGTAAGTCTCTTACACCGTCGTATCTTAGGGTGCATATTTACGCTGGCCGCTAGGTGGCGCTTCTGTCGTTTTCGGCGTAGAATATGCCACTGCAGAAGATATCAATGGCCATTCAGCCAGTTGCCTTTACCTCGAAAGTAAGAAAAAATACAAAATTAGCTGGATTGGCTGTTGTGTACATTTGAACCTTCACTAAATGGCATCTGCAACCTGATTGGTCGCTCTGGTATCCTTTAAAATATTTGTCATACTAGAGTGTGATCATGTGACTTCAGCCCATATATATGAATGAAGTCCAAACATGTATCAGAGGATTGCATAGCATGGTCATGGGGTCTCGTGACGTTTTTGTGCAGAATTGGAAATGATCCACAAATTGGTGTGTGAAACACGTTGTTTATCGCCGTTCACATAGCGAGCGCGGGAGGATGTTTAGGAGCCCTCGGTAATTGTTTCCTCTAATTACTAGACTTATTTTAATCATTAAAGGAATCGGTAAAACATGATAAAGCACATCACAAGGCAATGATAATAACTGGAGAACTTCTCAGAAATCCTTTACATAATTGGCGCGCTCATTCCCCGCTAGATTGGCTCGCAGTCTTCATTTCAGCTGACCCGAAGCCTTATTATTAGAAGAAGAGGTCAGAGGCTACGGAGAGGTTACCCTGTGCAAATGCTACAGGAAGTTCTTTTAAAGCGGGAGTTCACCCATTTAAAAAAAAAAAAAAAATCTCCCCTTAGCTTCCTGCTCGTTCGGTCTAGGGGAATCGGCTATTTATATTAAAATAGGTGCAGTACTTACCCGTTTTCGAGCTGCATCTTCTTCCGTCGCTTCCGGGTATGGGTCTTCGGGAGCGGGCGTTCCTTCTTGATTGACATTCTTCCGAGAGGCTTCCGACGGTCGCATCCATCGCGTCACTCGTAGCCGAAAGAAGCCGAACGTCGGTGCGGCTCTATACTGCGCCTGCGCACCGACGTTCGGCTTCTTTCGGAAAATCGTGACGCGATGGATGCGACCGTCGGAAGCCTCTCGGAAACCTGTCAATCAAGAAGGACCGCCCATTCCCGAAGCCCATACCCGGAAGCGACGGAGAGGATGCGTCTCGTAAACGGGTAAGTACTGCACATATTTTAAAATAAATAGCCGATTCCCCTAGTAATAACGAGCAGGAATCTAAGGGGGAAAAGTGCCCTCTAAGGGTGAACCCCCGCTTTAAGTCCGATTTGGATTTTCCTAAGTAAAGTCAAATGGACATTTTTTAGTGTTATGTTTATGTTTACGTTTATGTTTATGTTACTGAATGCGTTCAATAACGTTTATATGCCTACTCCATCAAAAACTAGCCAATAATTGTTTTATTACCTTTCAAGTGCTTATAGCTTTTGGAAACACTGAGGATAATATTTTGTTGCTGGAGTTTGTGTCTCTGCCCCTCCCTCAAGTATATAATAAATGTGGCACCCCCCCCCCCCCCCCCAATTATTTATTCTGAATTATATTCTAAATGATAGTATGATGATATTACTGTATATTATAGTGTGATGCCTTCATCTAGCTGTTCCATTTTCAGAAATTCCGACAACAATGGTCCGATGGAGTGTACAAACAGTCGGATTATCAGACAACATCCTGCCATCTCACTTTTCCTGACGGAAAATCCGATTGTGTGTACAAGGCTTTAGTCTCGCTTTGTGTCTGCTGTTGGGCCATACTGTCTCTCTGTTGGGTATCTCTTTCTGTATATCTATCCTATCTATCTATCTATCTATCTATCTATCTATCTATCTCTTTCTGTCTATCTATCTATCTATCTATCTATCTATCTATCTATCTATCTATCTCTTTCACTGTCTATATATCCCAGTTACTTCTTCCTTTCTTTCTTTTGGTTGTCTCTCTCTTCCACTATCAATCTTTTCTTTCTTCCTTACTTCCTTCTTTCCTTCCCTATTAGATATAGATAGATAGATAGATAGATAGATAGATAGATAGATAGATAGATAGATAGATAGATAGATAGATAGATAGATAGATAGATGTATCAAACAGGGAAGGAAGGATAGAAGAAGGGAAGGAAAAAAAGATTGATAGTGGAAGAGAGACACAACCAAAAGAAAGAAAGAAAGAAAGTAACTGGGATAGATAGACAGTGAAAGAGATAGATAGATAGATAGATAGATAGATAGATAGATAGATAGATAGATAGATAGATAGATAGATCTCTTTCACTGTCTATCTATCCCAGTTGCTTTCCTTCATTTCTTTATTTTGGTTGTCTCTCTCTCTCTTCCACTATCAATCTTTTCTTCCTTCCCTTCTTTCTTCCTTCCTTCCTTCCTTCCCTGTTGGATACATCTATCTATCTATCTATCTCTTTCACTGTCTATATATCCCAGTCGCTTTCTTCCTTTCTTTCTTTTGGTTGTCTCTCTCTTTGACTATCAATCTTTTCTTCCGTCCCTTCTTCCTAGATAGATAGATAGAGAGATGTATCCAACAGGGAAGAAAAGATTGATAGTGGAAGAGAGAGAGAGACAACCAAAATAAAGAAAGGAAGAAAGCAACTGGGATAGATAGACAGGGAAAGAGATGGATACATCTATCTCTCCATCTATCTATCTATCTATCTATCTATTTATCGATCTATCTCTTTCACTGTCTATCTATCCCAGTCGCTTTCTTCCTTTCTTTCTTTTGGTTGTCTCTCTCTTCCACTATCAATCTTTTCTTCATTGCCTTCTTCCTTCCTCCCTTCCCTGTTAGATAAATAGATAGATTATCCAACAGGGAAGGAAGGAAGAAAAGATTGATAGTGGAAGAGAGAGACAACCAAAAGAAAGGAAAAAAGTGACTGGGATAGATAGACAGTGAAAGAGATAGATAGATAGATAGATAGATAGATAGATAGATAGATAGATAGATAGATAGATAGATAGATAGATAGATAGATAGATAGATAGATAGATGTATCCAACAGGGAAGGAAGAAAAGATTGATAGTGGAAGAGAGAGACAACCAAAAGAAAGAAAGAAAGAAAGGAAGAAAGCAACTGGGATAGATAGACAGTGAAAGAGATGGATACATCTATCTATCTCTTTCACTGTCTATCTATCTATCTTTTTCTTCCTTCCCTTCTTCCTTCCTGCCTTCCCTGTTGGATACATCTATCTATCTATCTATCTATCTATCTATCTATCTATCTATCTATCTATCTATCTATCTATCTATCTATCTGTCTGTTGTGTTAGTCTTTCCCTCTGTGCCTCTGTTAGCCATCTATTTCCCATTGTTCTCATCTCATTCTTTCTTTACTACACTCTCACTCTATCTATCTCAGTCTCTATCTTTCCTTTCTTTCTCAGCTGTCTGTGTATCTGCAGTAGGTTCAGGCATGCTATGTATGTGAAAATATAAAACGTATGTATGGTAGAACATTCTGGTGTGTATGGTAGAACATTCTGGTGTGTATGGTAGAACATTCTGTGTGTGAGAGAACACTTTTATTTTTGTGGGAGCGTTGAGGCCTCTCGCACTAGCTCACATTTAGCAGAAAGCGTTTTTACGATATCTGATCCAAAAGTATTTTTGGAAACATGTCAGATTATTTGGAAACTGATTGTTTCCATATTTGGAAGGGTCAGAGAGCAAGATGTTAGAGTGTGTGTGTAATGCACACCGCGGCATGTACACAATGTACTGTGTGTGCGTGAAACGCACCGTGTCACATGTTCCCTGGAAGGCTCCTCCTTTTGACATGTTTTGGCGAAAACACATCTTGTTATTGTTATTAACCCGTTTATGCTTTTCCAAGTACATTTTTATTATATCCGTTTGTATAAAACTTACAACCCTTTTGTGGTACATTTTTATCTGTGTTTGTCTTTAACAAAAAGGTTTTTGTAAGAATTAACAGTAACAGCGCACATTTATATTCACCAATTATTCTTCATTTTTATCGTGACTGCGACATCATGGCGGACACTTCGGACACTTTTGACTAATTTTTGGGACCATTGTAATTTTTACAGCAATCAGTGCTATATAAAGGCACTGATTACTGTGAAAATGACACTGGCAGTGAAGGGGTTAACCACTAGGTGGTGCTGCAGGGGTTAAGTGTTCCCTAGGGAGTGATTCTTACTGTTATGGGGCGTGGCTACATGTGACACGACACTGATGACCGTTCCCGATCACGGGGAATAGCCATCAGTGACAGTGTCACTAGGCAGAATAGGGGAATGCCTTGTTTACAAAGGCATCCCCCTGTTCTGTCTTTGCCGACCACAATCGCGGGCCGCCCGGGAAAATCGAGTTCCTAGGACCCGCAAACATGCTCACGAGGCACGCGGCGGGTACGTGCACGCACCCCGCTGGGTGGCAGATTTAAAGGGACGTACCTGTACGCCAATCTGCCTGCCTGTGCCATTCTGACGACGTACATCTACGTGCGGCGGTCGGCAAGCGGTTAAGCTAGCGCATTGTTGTTTAGAATAAGGCTTACCTATAAGTAGTGGAAATATCTCCTAAACGTGCACCGTTTAGGAGATATTTCACTTGTAGTCCGCCGCTAATACAAATGGCGCATGTGCTGGGAAGAAACGAAACTCTGTGCTGTTTCTTCCCTAGAGTGTGCTGGAGCCGCAATACCCAGAAGTAACCTCCGGGAGAGATGTCTGCGACCGGAGGGGGAGACGAGGACGGCTTCAGGGGCTTCGATCTAAGGTAAGTAATTCATAATGAGCTAGTATGCTAGTCATACTAGCTCATTATGCCTTTGCCTTGCAGGTTTTTTTTATAATTTTTTTTAAGAGGGTTTACTTCCTCTTTAACCCTATGGACTAAGACCGGGATGCCATTAAAGTTCATGTGCGTGTAAAGGCAGGTGTCCCAATACTTTTGACAATATAGTGTTGGTTAATTGGTTTATTTTTTTTTACAACTTATCAGCTCTGAAAAACCTGCACTAAAATTCAATGATCCGTAATTTCATGTTTGGTTTGGTTTTGGATTGGTTGCTAGGTGAACACAGACCCCGCAGACGCAGTCCAGTTTTCGTATCTGAGGTCCATTGTCTGGGGCCGTGTTATCTCTATGGACAGCCGTGGGTGTGAGGGTTTCACACCAGCTCAACTCTGTAAGGAAATGGCATATAATTGTTTTATATTATATTAATGAATCCTGGGAAGCCGGACTTTTCTTGGCACCAGGCTACTGCTTTATGGCTGAAGGTGTGTTAATATCTATGTCAGGAAGGAAGGTCACTTCATAATCCAGAACCCAGGACTAGCTTGGCTTGTACAGGTTTTATTATGTCTCATTAACTATGGAAGCTGTCCAGCGTACAATTTGGCTGGGGTACAACATTTGAAACATGCCCACTGGTCAGACCACTGCAAGAAAATAGAAGAACGTCACAAGCTGGCCAAATCTCAATTTACCCAAAGCTGATTTACCAGTTTATGGTAAATGAGGGAGATCTAAAGCGGATTCCAGGCAAACAGCTAAAAAAATAAATAGATGGAAGCCAGGGCCGCCATCAGGAATTTTGGGGCCCCTTACACAGCTTCAGGCATGGGCCCCCTGGAGCAGAGAACGGGGGGGGGGGGGGGGGCTGCTGCCTGAAAATTATAAAAAAAAGGGGGTAGCCATCCGGGGCCCTGGGGACATCTGGGCCCTTTAATAAAAAATATATATATATAAAAATATTAATTTTTTTACAAAAAAATGGGGCCCTGGGGATTATTATTTTAATAATAAAAAAAAAAATATATATATATATATATATATATATATATATATATACATATATATAAAAATAGAAAAATATACATTTTTTTTCTAGAAAAATAAATAAAAAAAGGGGGGTGGCCATCCGGGGCCCTGGGAACCTCTGGGCCCTTTAATAATAATAATAATAATAATACAAAAAAAAAATATATATATATATATATATATATATATATATATATATATATATATATATATATATAAATAAAATCTACATTTTTTTTCTAGAAAATTAAATAAAAAAGGGGGTTGCCATCCGGGCCCCTTACATGTGTACTGCCTGTACCCCCCTGATGGCGACCCTGATGGAAGCTAATTTACTTGCCAACTGTTTTGTATTTCGATCTATCCAGTCCTGATATTTACATAGCCTGGCCACACAACACAGCCCAGTCTGGCAGGGCAGGAGACCTGTAAAAGTTAAGTAATTCTCAAGCCCCGTACACACAACCGGGTCTCCTGACGGTAAAACTGCGAGGAGAGCTTTTGGCCGGGAATCCCAGCCATGTGTATGCTCCTCGCAGTTTTTCAGACTCAGCGAGGGGGATCACTGTACTAACATCAGATCGTTAGTACAGTGGCTCCGAATGGAGCTGTCAGTTTTTTTTTCGTTCAACCCAAAAAACTGATAGTGTGTACTATTCTTTAAGCTAGCTATACATGGCTAAACAACATGCATGGAGGAATCCCCACTGCAGGGGCGGCTGGTGGTATATTTCTCCCCGGCGGTCGGTCGGGTCTCCTGCACCTACCCCATCTGAGTTACGGGCTTCCTCCAGGTGGCGGGTTGACCCTGCATTTTCTCCTTCCTTGGCTTTACGATGGCACAGCTTCCCCTGCGTCTCCTCCTTCCTTGGCGGCCAATAGGATAATTTCCCCTCTGGGCCAATCGGGTCTCATGACCCGCTTCCTGAGCTGGGATTGGCCGGGAGGAGGATCAGGAAGACAATAGCGAATATTAATTCTCTATTGTCACACAACTGGGTAGGGTCGGGGCACAGGGCTCTGCGCCCAGAGCCCACCCTTTTTTTAAGCCAATTAGAGCCCCTGGCTCCAATCACGTGCTTCTAGGGAAAAAAAACATTGGAATCCATGCGTCCGGTGCCCTGCATGTAAATTGGGGGCCGGGGCACATGGATTAGGGCAGTGGCGCCCCTGCACCCTATGCCAGCTATTGTTCGCGGCTGAATACCCAAACAGTGATTGTTGCTGATAGGATGTCAGTGTTCAGCTGGCAATTTTCCACCTGGATCAATCTATTTTTTAGTCGACTTTGGAGAGCTGGGTGGTGAAAAATAGGCTTTGGACCTTCTTTAAAGTCCTGTCACTGCTAGAATATTATACAGCTTTCCCTTCCGCAATACTATTTTTGTTCAAAATGTATTATCAAGATTTTCCTTTGTAAATACAAATTGAAGAAATGTGCCAAATAATGTAAAGTTCTGTCAAGCCCTCTACAAATATTAATGTTTAATGTCATTAATTCAATTTTATGTGAACCAACGTTGCTGTTTACAAGCGCCTTCAATTCTAAATGTCACAAAACAGCAGTTTGTTCTTTAATAAATGAACAGGCAAGTTGGTTTATTAGAAGCAGAATAACAGTCACACTTTTATCTTCCCAAAAAAACATATCTTGTCTAGTCTGTCTGCATCTTCCAAGGACATGCATTTGTTGAAGGACAATTTGTTGAGAATGTCACAGCAAGCAGAAGAAAACTTTCTACTCTGGTTCAGGTGGGAAATCGCAGCTGAGAAACCTATGGGACTCCAACACAAACTCTGCACTCAAAATAGCTGTGAATAAGGCTAGTCCTCTTCGTCTGGTCCGGCGTCCTTCTGCGGCGTCCTCACGTCCTCCCCGCTCGTTTCCCGCGCCGAGTTTGAATACTGCGCCGACGTATACAGAGCGCAGTACACTCGTGTATTGTCGGGCAGGCTCGGCAACTCTCGCGCTGACGTCCTGTACGTCCAGGACGTCAGCGCGAGAGGAGCCGAGACTGCCCGACAACACACAAGTGATTTTCAGGGCAAAAAAGTGCGCGGTATACGCCGATAAATACGGTATGTAGTGTGACTTTGGGTGCATTTTGGATATGGTTTGCATATTCTATGGAGCCAAATGACACCTATAAATCACACCAAAGTAGCACAGTTGTGCTGCATTGATGTGAACAGGCACTATTGGAAGCAATGGCATTTCCATTGTCACGCGATTCAGTGCAACCCAAGTAGGGTGACCACATTTCCAAACTGCTTGTCAGGGACAACGCCCTCCTTCACAAAAATGTGCCAATTTTAAAGGCTTAAATGCAAGTAATTGGCCATAAAAGGGGTATGGGGGGTCCAGGTACTGCCTTGGGGGACGTGTATCAATGTAAAAAATGTTTTAAAATTTTTTCAGAAGCAGTGATTCTAATTATCACTGCTCCTGTGCAACAATAAAGTGCAACAATAAAAATGAACAATTCCTCCAAATATAGTGCCTGGGGGTTCCCCTTCGTCTGCCTGTAAAGTGGCGCATGTGTACCATGTATGGAACATGCTGCAGCAAAAATGACATTTCTAAAAAAACACCAGTCAAATCACATTTTAATTGACTCACGGTTGCAATTGCATGCATCCGGCTATAGTCCTCCTCTGTTTTTGAGGTAGGACTGGGAACCTTTGTATTGGATCTGCACAGTGCCAACCAGCTGCCATGAGTCCTAGATCCTACAGCCTCCTGTAAATTATGACGAGAATATCCCAGGAGGATGCGGGAGTATGGACACCTCATTCTAGCCTAAGCAAGAACGGTGGGGTTGGTCTGTTATTTGTATTATTTCAGACATTGCACTTAATGTTGATAATGGGCAGGGCTGTATTTAACATAATGGCACTCATAGGTTTAAGTCAACAATGTAAGACAGCACAGAGGCTTTAAAAATGTCACAAACTGCTCTGTTTGTGAGATTTCTCTGATATACATTTTAGTGACGTCACTCGCGCAATCGCACTTAGTCCCTCATTTATGGCACACTCAGCAAAGATGTCAGTCTTATACTGCTTTGTATTACAACCTTAATTTAATTTTTTTCAAATATAAGCAGTTTTAGTACCTTGATCTGACCTGGTATCAGCCCTCTTGGAATCCCCTGTAGAGCAGATCTCAAACTAGATAAGGGAGAAACAGTACTCAGCCGCAATACTCACATGCTAACATAGAACCTGATGATAGAAGAAGAGACGAGCTGAGCTCATCAGTTTGCTGCTGCTTGTTCTTTCACTGTGCAGTCACAGGCTTAGGAGAGACAAAACCTGTAAGGCCAGTGTCCTGTCAAGAAATGTCCCCTATTAAGAAATGCCCAGGTGGAACCCAAACTTCTATTTTAAAGAGAGATTTCAAACCCCCTTCCTGATTTTTTTTTCTTCCACTTACCCATTATGCTTTGTTCTCATGAGAAAACATATTGCCCTGGCCAGCGAATCCTGTGTTGTCCTGCTCATCTGATGCCACAGCCTGGTTCCCTCACCGCCATTTTCATCTCTAAGGTCAGCAGGCTGGCTATCTCTTTCAGGGGTTCTGCAGCTGACCCCCAGTGACACAAGGCTGGTTCCAACGACCAGCCCCAGCTCCTGCAGCCTCCTGTGATTTTTGTATGAGAATATCCCGGGAGGCTGTGTGAACTACAACATGTAACTGTCAACTAGGCAAGAATGGGAGAGGGCACAATTTTTTTTCTGATTAGTCAAACAAACAAAAAAAACATTTTATATTGTGGGAGGGAGCTATGCGGGGAAGTGAAAGTCTGCTATACCTGCAGCAAAGACTGCAGCAAAACACATGACTGCTGAGGCGCAATGATCCCAGGTACCCCTTACTACAAAATGATGTACATAAACCTTCCCCCTTGCCCCTTCCTCCCAATAAATAAACACTCTTACAACCATTAAGTTGGAAAGGGCAAGGCCACAGCTTTATTAAAGCAAACATAACAATTTCAACATTTTATAACCAGTGCCAGTCACAGTTGTACTGTGAGCACAATTCCAAAAGGAGGGAGGGGCCTGTCCTTACCATAAGTGCTGGACAGGCCGCCTACTTCCGGTGTCCATAAAGGGGCATGGCCCACTACGGCCATTTTCTGCTGGCAAGGTCAAGAAACCCGCAGCAAGCTGTGACGTACCATAACAAAAAGGGGCGGGAGGGTGGGCAGCTCTTCCCAGCGCGCTTCCAAAAAGACCCAGAATTCCCTGGGGCGATCCCTTTTATCTGAGCTCAGGCCCAACCCATCCCCCAAGTAGCCAATCCTTCCATGACCACCGCCTTGTCCAGTATCTGGCCATGCCCCCATCAGTCAAGGCTCTCTTTCCCTAAGGGGCTCAAGAGGCCTTCAGATATCCTGCAATGCCTGGGCTGTGCCATGTAGCAGTTCTGTGTAAATAAAAAACTGGACAAGCACACATTGAGATTAATGGTAATGCGGCTCACATATGCCATGTGCTTCAATGGTAGGGCCATTAAGGATGGCGTGCCTAGGGCAGCATGATGTTTTAAAATGGTCCTTGTCCTGGAACTTACATTTTTATTTTATTTTTTGTATTATTCTGTGTTATGACCCCTATGCCCCTTGATTTTTTTTTATTGTTACCTCTTATTACAAGACTTTAAACACTAATTATTTTTCATCCTGGCCTATCTAATATTTTCATATTTTTCCAGCCTCTGAGCTACTAGGGTCTTGCTCCACATCAAAGTGTACTTCTCACAATGGGATGAAGATAGCTGGCCATCTCTGGTGAGTTATAAATGCCTGGTTTCCGTAAAGCTCCTTCACCTACCACAAGCCCTTAAATTTCAGCACCAATGTTTAACTGCCTATTTTCCCACTTAATCAATGATTGCATGAACTGCACATTCACCAAACACTTTGGTTTTCATGTACAACGTTTTTGAGAGAGAGTTGCCCTATTTATTCATAGCAACCAATCGGATTTCAAGTACCATTTTAGGGCTCAGGCCAGAAAATGAACAGCCCTCCCCCTAATATCCCGAAGTCCTAATAAACAACATATGGTAAACCCAACTGACCCAATATCAGTTAGAATGGTACTTACCAGTGCCTGGCTATAAGACCCTGGCTTTGTGTGACATGGCTTTGTAGATAAAAAAAAGCCATGCCAGACCTGATGGTTGTGCCTTGGAAACAGGATGATTACTCTCAGGGGCCTATTATACAGTATGGGGTAGATTCATAAAAACTTACGACGGGCCTATCAGTAGATACGCTGTCGTAAGTCCGAATCCCTGCCGTCATATATTTAAGCGTATTCTCAAACTGAGATACGTTTAAATATTGCTAAGATACGACCGGCGTAAGTCTCCTATGCCGTCGTATCTTAACTGCATATTTACGCTGGCCGCTAGGGGCGTGTACGCTGATTTACGCCTAGAATATGTAAATCAGCTAGATACGCCTATTCACGAACGTACGCCTGGCCGTCGCAGTAAAGATACACCGTTTACGTAAGGGGTTTTCAGGCGTAAAGATAAACCACCAAAAACATGGCGCAGCCAATGTTAAGTATGGACGTCGGAACCGTGTCAAATTTTTCAAAATTTACGTCGTTTGTGTAACTTGTCCGTGAATGGGGCTGGCCGTAATTTACGTTCACGTCGAAAGCATGACGATTTGCCGACGTAATTTGGAGCATGCGCACTGGGATACGTCCACGGATGGCGCATACGCCGTTCGTTCGAAACGTCGTTTACGTGGGGTCACAGTTAATATACATAAAAACACGCCCACAGCTTCAACATTTGAATTAGGCGGGCTTACGCCGGCCCTAATACGCTACACCACCGTAACTTCGGCGGCAAAATCTTTGAAAATACCAAACTAGCCTCTCAAAGTTACGTAACGTATAAGAGATATGCTACACCCGCCTAAAGGTACGTGAATCTACCCCTATGTATATTATTTTCTCTGGTATTGCTGTTGCTGTGATGCTGATCACTGGAGTGCCATCTGCTCCTGGAGATTGCTGATTCTAGTGCTGTATAGGGCCCCTTCACATCTGCACATTCCATTCCATTACCATACACACATTAACATGGAAGATTTTGTGTGCTAATCTACGTTACTTTAATGCCGCGTACACACGATCGGACATTCCGACAACAAATGTTCGATGTGAGCTTGTTGTCATAAATTCCGACCGTGTGTAGGCTCCATCAGACATTTGCTGTCGGAATTTCCGACAACAAAAATTTGAAAGCTGATTCTCAAATTTTCCAACAACAGGAGTTGTTGTTGGAAGTTCCAACCGTGTGTACACAATTCAACGCACAAAAATTGTATGCATGCTCAGAATCAATTTGACGCATGCTCAGAATCATTGGACTTCATTATTCTTGGCTCGTCATAGTGTTTTACGTCACCGTATTCTTGACGTTCGGAATTTCCGACAACATATGTGTGACCGTGTGTATGCAGGACAAGTTTGAGCCAACATCCGTCGGAAATTTGTGTACGGTTTTGTTGTCGGAATGTCCGATCGTCTGCACGCGGCATAAGGCTTCCATTCATTATTAGTGGGCTACCAATGGACAGACAACAGACAAAAAAAATTGGACCTGTAGCTTTTTTTTAACTCATGAATCATCATATACATACCATCCAATGGCATCTACTCAACTTGTGCATTGGGGTGCCATTCTAAGTAAATGGCACCTCCCAAAGTGCTGTGCATTAAAATGTGTTGCACATATTAAAGCACCTTACTGCAAGGCATAATTAACTTAATTAATTCATAACATTATTATAATAATTAATAACGTAAATTAAATAATAATTTCAATTAAATTAATTCAATAACCTAATTAACCTCCCTGGCGGTATGATTCTGTCAGAAAAAACATGCTAAAAGCGGTACCATTATTTGCAAGGAAATTTGGCGTTTTATATTGTAGGTCTGTAATTTTTAGAAATAACTCACTTAAATCTGACCAAACAAGCTTCTAATAGGCATCCCGGGTATGACATTTTTTTAAAAACAAAATTATAAATTATAATATAATAAATAATTATAAATAATTATAACAAATAATAATATAATTATAATAAAAATTATTCAATAATGTAATCAAATCAAAATCACTGAAATTTGCTCAGTTGCAGAATTGTTGCTGTCATTATTTTTTTTTTTTATGACGAATTTCCCCACAAATCGCTATCGCACAATTCTGCAAGTGATTATAATTTATTATCGCTGTTTTTTAGCTGATCTAAAACTATTTTTGACATAAAGGGACACTTTTGGTTGCTATGGACAATCTACAGTTTGCAGGGAGAAAGAAACGTTTTTATTATATAAAATGACATGCATGACACAGGACAGACCACTAGGGACAGGGGGGGTGTGTTTTTTTTACATACAGTACTGTAATCTATAAGATTACAGTATACTGTATGTAAGGTGTTTGTTTACTTTTTTGAATTTGGCGCCGTTCTCCGTCCCCGTGCGTCGTAACGTCGCAGGGAACGGAGATCGGCGTCACACGGAGGCACTGTGTGAATCGAGCGAGGTCCTGCTCGCTCACACAGCGCGGTGGCATCGCTGGATCCAGGGACAAGGTAAGTAAAACTCCCTGTACATCCAGCGAGGCGAGCCCGAGTCTGACTCGGGGTTACCGCTCGCAGCAGGAAAATCTAACCCCGAGTCAGACTCGGGAATACCGCCAGGAAGGTTAAGTAGTTATCTGATTGGTTGTTAGTTTCACTTTTTTATTGATAAAGTTCTTTGATTTTCACACTTTCCACAACTTTGCTTGTAACCTCTTTGCATATTGGCTAAACTTATGGCTGCAATTCTACAACTGTTTCCCTCTACTCTTTACTACACTAAAGGACATAATGAACCTAACCTATTATGTTATCGGTTTCTGTTCAGTCATCCACCAAGGTCCTTGCTTTAGACATTTCGCTTAGCTGAAGTTTAAATATACCCCTTATGGCAGGGGTGCCCAACCAGTGGCCCGTGGAGCCCTCTGATGTGGCCCGCAACCTCCTGCTCTGGGATGTAATAAAAATAGAATAGAATACTGTTATTAAAGGTAAGTTTATTACTAAAATCACAGGGCCTGATCCTCAAAAGGGATACGCCGTCGTATCCCTGTTTCTATCTATGGAACTGATCCACAGAATCAGTTTCTCATAGATAGGGAGAAGATCCGACATGTGTAAGGGACTTACACTGTCGGATCTTAGGATGCAGTACCGCAGCCGCCGCTGGGGGCATTTCTCGTCGGAATGCCGCTTCGGGTATGCAAATTAGCACTTACGGAGATCCACGAAGCTTTTACGCTTCGTTTTTTCTCCGTAAGTATTAGTTTGCCGTCGCAATATTAGGGCTGCTTTTACAAGGCCTAAACTGTTTAGGCCTTGTAAAAGTAGACCCTTCTATCCCGCGTCGCTGTCTTTTTTTTTTCAATTTTTTTTTTTCCCGCCGCAACTCGTATTTTTTTTTTTACGCCTGTCGCGATTCTCAAAACCCGGCGCAACGTAAAACCGCGCAAAGCACGTCGGGAAAATGACGTCGGGAGCATGCGCAGTACGTCCGGCGCGGGAGCGCGCCTAATTTAAATGGGACTCGCCCCATTAAATTAGGAACGCCTTGCGCCGGCCGGATTTAAGTTACACCGCTCAAAATTTCTAGGTAAGTGCTTTGTGGATCGGGCACTTAGTTAGAGATTTTGCGGCGGTGTAACTTAAATGGAAAAAGTTACGTTGCGCCGGGTTTTTGAGGATTAGGCCCACAGTGTATATATGGGCATATCTGTTCTGCAGTGGTTACCGGGCTGCTTTTAAACTGATCCACAGGTGCAGAGCAGTGTACCTGTGGGTTACCTGCACTAAGCCATAGACTTCTATTACCTGCGAGTTTGGTGTTCTGAGAGTAGAGTGGGCTCTATAGAGCCAAGTGGGCTGCCATCCACCTGCTCCGCTCATTGTGGCCCACGATCGGTTACCAAGTCACTTAAGTGGCCCTTGCTCTTCAAAAGGTTGGGCACCCCTGCCCTAGGGCCAGGGCCGGATTAACAATGGGGCTGATGGAGCTGCAGCTCCAGGCCCCTTTCTCAAGATAGGCCCATTTGCCCAAAAAAAAAAAAAAAATATATATATTTTTTTTTTAAGATTTTTTTTTTTTTTAAGATCGAATTTGGGGGGTTGTAGCTCGATGACCAGAGGTCACAGAAACCCCACATTTGGGGGTAGGCATGGGAAGAGCTACCCCACAACTGGTTAAAATATGGGACAGCTATCATTTATGATTCCGGAGATACGGGCCTGCTTGCACAGCCTGTCAGAAGCTACATTCAGAGCGGCCAGTATAAATACAAGCTGACACACTGCAGCAGACTGATAGGATCACAGGGCTTATAATAATTATTTGTATATTACTTATGGTAATTAACCCCTTGCCACCCAGGCCAATTCTGACACTTCTCTACTACATGTAAAAATCATCATTTGTTTTTTGCTAGAAAATTACTCTATGGTGGTCTTTGCACTTTTTATGTTGCACGGTATAGAGCTGCACGATTCTGGCTAAAATGAGAATTGCAATTTTTTTGTTTAGAAGATAGATCACGATTCTCTCACGATTGTTGCGGCGTAACATCATCTTTCACATTAAAACAAAACAAAAAAAAAATGGGCTAACTTCACTGTTTTGTTTTTATGGTTTTTATTATTCATTGAAGTGGGCAAATGCAGTGTGACATAAAATATTGCAGCAATTGCCATTGTATTCCCTAGAGTCTCTTCTAAAATATATATAATGTTTGGCGGTTCCAAATAATTTTCTAGCAAATAATATTGCTTTTTAACTTAAGAAACAAGTGTTGGACTTTAAGTGGTTAAATTTAGTTACAATGTTAGTTAGTTACAATGTTTCATTTTGTTTACAAACTTCGCAGACTGCCCAGATTTGTTCTTTACACACAGAAGTGTATCCCTTTGATCTAAGAAGGAAGTGTCAGTTACAATGTTTCCTGTTAAAAACTTGGCAGACTGCCCGGATATTTTCTTTTGACAGCTGAAAGTCTCTCCACTTGTTATATGAAAGAATCAGCAAACTCTGCATTGAAGATCGTCAGGGGGGTTGAATCGAGATCACGATTTTTTTAACGATTAATTGTGCAGCTCTAGCACGGTATTTGCGCAGCAATTTTTCAAACATGTTTTTTTGGAAAAAAATGTTTCATTCATTAAAAAAACAGTTAGTTAGTTAAGTTAGCACAATTTTTTTTTGGTATCCTAAGCGATGCTTTACATTTTTTTAGGTTACATGTTTAGAGTTACAGAGGAGGTCTAGTACTAGAATTATTGTTCTCGCTCTAACGATCGTGGCGTATGTAACCTGTGTGTATCTGGCTCTGATACTACCAGTGCCTACCCAGCCACTGACTAGTATCTCTCCCCAGCCTGTCCCCACACACCCTCTCACCTGCTGACCTGTGGATGGGGGAATCACTCCTGCAGTGTTATTGTGTTCTGCCAGTGCGTACAATGATCAGTGTTGCTAACTTTAGCTGGCAGCACTGATTGTTTTAAGAAAAAAAAAACAGGCTGGTTGTACTCAAGTTGATTAATAGATTGACTTGTGTAAAACCAGCTAGCCCATACATAGATTGACTATGGCTGGTCTCTGCATAATTGGCGTAATTTCAATCCATGTATGACCCGCTTAACCACTACTCAGTCCCTAAATATCCTTCCACTCCTGTACATAGTGCTCACTGTCATACTCTCCACACTCCTCTCCTGTACATAGTGCCCACTGTCATACTCTCCACACTTCTCTCCTATACATAGTACCCACTGTCATACCCTACACACTCCTCTCCTGTACATAGTGCCCACTGTCATACCCTCCACACTCCTCTCCTATACATAGCGCCCACTGTCATACCCTTCACACTCCTCTCCTGTACATAGTGCCTGCTGTCATACACTTCTCTCCTGTACTTAGTGCCCACTGTCGCACCCTCCACACTCCTCTCCTGTACATACTGCTCACTGTCATACCCTCCACACTCCTCTCCTATACATAGTGCCCACTGTCATACCCTCCACACTCCTCTCCTATACATAGTGTTCACTGTCATACCCTCCACACTCCTCTCCTATACATAGAGCCCACTATCATACCGTCTACATTCCTCTCCTATACATACTGCCCACTGTCATACCCTCCACACTCCTCTCCTGTACATACTGCCCCATCATACCCTCCACACTTCTCTCTGGTACATACTACCCTCTATCATACCCCCTCACTCTTCCTGTACATACTGCCCATTGTCATACCCTTCACACTCCTCTCCTGTACATAGTGCTTTTTTCCGTACCCTTCGTACTCCTCTCCTGTACATAGTGCCCACTGTTAGACCCTCCACATTCCTCTCCCTCACCTGCACATACTTCCCACTTATATACCGTCCATACTCCTCCCCTATGTCGCTTACCCACAAAAACAGTTCTTTAAAATTATACTGAATATCCTCAATGTTACCAGCTCTAGAATGGACACACTTTTGTTAGTTCAACTAAAGGAAATCTCAGTTCTCATATTTGTTCTGCCCCATTATTAGTACTCCTTTAATTTTGTGATTACTACTATGATGTATAGAGGAACATCGGGGATCTCAGCTACTCTAAATATAGCACTTATATAAAAAAGTGGCCCTGAAAATATTTTTTAAATGTTGGTGTGATACATTTGCCTATATGTCTCAGTTTACTGCTCCCTGCTAGCCAGGTTATTGATGTGCTAATGTCCCCTCACTATTTCTAAAGGTTAATTGATCTATTGTGTTGTGTGAAGGAGAGCTGGGTTTAAGTGGCTTGTGTTAATTATTCTGATTGCTTCATTGTGGTAATTATCTCTCTATATGCGGGGTCGAGCGGTCTGGTTAATGTATTTAGTACAGCTAGTGCTCAGCGTCATTGATGTCATTGTCTAAAGAAAATGTGTTTCAGCATCGGCCCCGTCGTGTCTACCTACTCATCTGTATGGAAGCCCCAGTGTGAGGGGGGCGGAGATTTGTCATTGTAACAGTTTGGAAATGACATATAAGCTGTGTGTTATAACATTAAAGTCTGTGTTGTTCAAGCACTAAGCTGGTCTCATGTGTGGCTTTCTGGGCGATTCCAGGGATATCCCTCCTCGTGGAATATTGGGGTGATTTTCGTTATGGGAAGAAGGGAACGTTGACGGGGATATCATACCGATACCGTCACAATTGGTTGGTAGCAGTGGGATTTTCCCTTCTATTCCCCTTCACACCCGGATTCCAAGCAGACACTGGAAGAACTACTGGAAGTTCGTGGAAGGATTGCTAGCAACAAAACCAAGCGGGTCATCATAGCAGAATCAATGGAGCTAGACCAGGAGGACGGGATTGCAGCAACGCCAGCAGTACAAGAGATGGAGACACCAGTGATTCAGGAGGAGGAATCGCCAGCCAACAAGCTAATGAGAGAGAAGCTAGCGTGGTTTGGCTCGAACCCAACGCCAGATGTGGTACTGAAAGTGATGGACCTGTTAGCGAAGGAGGCTAAAGAAATAAGGGACGCAGAGCTACAGTTAAAACTGGCAGCAGTCCAACAAGCAGCCGCACATTCTCCAAACAGTGAGTACAGCACAGCAGACGCAAGGAAGATTCCGTTTAGCGCTTTTAAAGCTTTTGATGAAAAGGACTGTGAGATTGATAACTTCCTGGCGGATTTTGAGCGACAATGTAACCTGCACCGAATAGCTAGAGGAGACTGGGTTGCAATATTGTCAGGCAAACTGTCAGGCAAAGCTTCTGATGCTTTCCGGACCGTGCCAGATCAGGATATTCATAGCTACGCCCGGGTTAAAGAAGTGCTCCTGGCTCGTTATGCAGTAACCCCAGAGTCCCACCGACAGAAGTTCAGGGACTCACGCAAAACCACGAAAGACTCTTATGCGGAATGGGCATGCCAATTGTCCCGGTCGGCCTCTAACTGGGCTAACAGCAGCCAGGCCACCACCGCAGAGGACATTTTGCAACTAATGCTCCTGGAGCAATTTTACAATCACATCCAGACGGACGTCAAAGATTGGGTGAGAGATCGCAGGCCCATGACTCTACCAGAGGCCGCGAAGTTGGCGGATGAATATGCAGATACTCGCAAGACGAACCAGGTCACACCACAGGAACAACCTCCACCACAAACGGTGCCCTCACACCCACCAACCGCTAGATACCAACCTCCTAACAGACCAGTGACATCTAGCCCTCGCTATCATCGCCAGGAGGACAACGAACAACGCTGCTTCCGGTGCAAACAGCTGGGTCACTTCAAGCAGAATTGCCCCATGAATGACAACACCAGGTCAAATTGGTCTCAACCTGGGTACCGCCCACCAGCAGCAGCCCATTGTGTAGACTCGGCTTGGGATCCAAAGGAGCTGGGTCAGGAAGAACCATTGGTCACCCCTTACGAAGCCCTCATGGTACAATCTGTTATTACGGACAACAGGGAACACCATTGTCAGCTGGTCATGGGCGACAGCCCTGAGCCGGAGGGAGCTGGGCAGAAAGAGGCACCGCCGGCCACCCTTCAAGAAGAAGAGGTCCTGGAAGCCGTATAACAAGCTGACCTGGGAGGAGAAGAAGCGACTGGAGGAAAGGGAGTCGCAGCGGGCGTCCCAGATGCGTGCCGAGATGTTCGCCAAGGGCCCACCGGTGGCCCCTTACACCACCACCCAGTTCCTGATGATGAAGGACCACGTGGAGAGCCTGCAGGACATGAGCAAGCAGGAGCTGATCCGTGAGTACATAGAGCTGGAGGAGTGCATAAGCCGCATGGAGGAGGAGAACAACCACCTGAGGTCACAGCAGCATGAACTGGAGATGGAGCTGGAGAAGCTCCAAGAGGAGAACCGGCGGCTGCGGAGGGAGCAGGGGGTGGCTGACCTTATGGGGCTCTGATTCCCCTCCCCCCCCCCCCCGGACTCTGAGCACCAGTGCTACAGCATTTCAACAAATATAACTTTTTCTTTTTATGAATCTCCTGGGATTGTCACTTCAGAGCCATAACCTGCCCCCTCCCATAGCGGGACACCTAGACGGCGGCGCACAGACCCATTCGCTGTCTTCACACTGACTTCTGGTGACTTTGCAGATCGCACAAAGACTTGGGGACTGACCGGCGTGTGATCTGACGACCCGGTGACATACCTGAGTCTGAAGCAGTTGCCAAGGGAGGTCAGTCATGCCAAACGGAGTT
Organism: Rana temporaria; assembly: GCF_905171775.1. Lineage (NCBI taxonomy): Eukaryota > Metazoa > Chordata > Amphibia > Anura > Ranidae > Rana > Rana temporaria. The sequence continues at coordinate 45,247,626 of NC_053497.1, read as the reverse complement.
AACCTCTGACTAATAGCTCTGAACCCGTCAACCCTACTGGACCAGGGAAGGTCCAACCGGGTTTGCCGGAGCAGGGAGCAAAAGGGGGGCCATTGTGATACATTTGCCTATATGTCTCAGTTTACTGCTCCCTGCTAGCCAGGTTATTGATGTGCTAATGTCCCCTCACTATTTCTAAAGGTTAATTGATCTATTGTGTTGTGTGAAGGAGAGCTGGGTTTAAGTGGCTTGTGTTAATTATTCTGATTGCTTCATTGTGGTAATTATCTCTCTATATGCGGGGTCGAGCGGTCTGGTTGATGTATTCAGTACAGCTAGTGCTCAGCGTCATTGATGTCATTGTCTAAAGAAAATGTGTTTCAGCATCGGCCCCGTCGTGTCTACCTACTCATCTGTATGGAAGCCCCAGTGTGAGGGGGGCGGAGATTTGTCATTGTAACAGTTTGGAAATGACATATAAGCTGTGTGTTATAACATTAAAGTCTGTGTTGTTCAAGCAGTAAGCTGGTCTCATGTGTGGCTTTCTGGGCGATTCCAGGGATATCCCTCCTCGTGGAATATTGGGGTGATTTTCGTTATGGGAAGAAGGGAACGTTGACGGGGATATCATACCGATACCGTCACAGTTGGCAACTGTGCACTTAGGCACTGCCCAAGGGCCACCGTCCACCGGGTCAGTAGGGGGCCCCATGAGAGGCTCCTGGGATCCTGTGATAATAAAGCGGTAGTAAACTTTCCTGACATTACTACTTTTTAGAGGCCCTGGGGTAGGTTATGCCACAATGTACAAGTATGCACAGCATATTAGCACATTAGTGTACACTTACATTTTCAGATTGAGCCCTCCAGTGCTGTGATGAATCAGGCGGGGCCTGGACACTTCCATCTTCACCCGGTCTTCCTTCTGGGTTCTGTGCCTTTGGTCACTTGCCTTGGCTGGGCTGCGTTCATGTCATTCCCACGCATTTATTTATTATTTATTACACCCCATTCACACCTCCGCGACAAAACGCCCAACGCCGGCCGCTCGTGCCGCTGGAGGGGAGAATTCCCATTGCTGTCTATGAGATGGTTCACATCTCATAGACGCCGTACACCTGCGGCATGAAAAAAAGTCCCGGACCCTTTTTTTCAGGCGGCATTGGCGTTCGGCCATACAAAGCAATAGGAAAGATTTGTAAAAAAAAAGTTACACTATGCGGCAAAATACGCCGCGTACGCGGCGTTACTTGTCGCGGAGGTGTGAATGCAGCCTAAAAGGCCCCACCAAAATCCTCAGCACCAGGCCCATGATGTTCTTAATCTGGCCCTGCCTAGGGCTTATTTACACTATACAGTAGCACCAGATATTTTAAGGGTAGCAAGCCTTGTTCTTACAGTTAACCAGGGCACTGGAATGGCCTTCTCCTGGATACCCTCTGTTTTACCAAATCACCTCTAGGTTCAGGTTACAGCATCTAAACAGGCAGGGTTAGTCAAGTGACAACAAAAACCTGGGGAATGCCCAGGGAAAAACCAAGCCTACTTACCGACCAGCTTGCAGAACAACCAATTAACCTGTCTACCAGTATGCGTTAAAAACAGGGGTTTTGTCCGCACGCATTGGCAAACGCATGCGTGAGCCACAGAGCCGCACCAAGGCACTTCAGGTACATTTTTTTTAATTGTAAATAGCTAATGGCGAAAAAAACACTTCCAGAGTTTTTACTGATTTACTGATGTCTTTTTGTAGCTAATGGTGGACATAGAACATGACGTTAGGGGAAATTTCTCCAAAAGGACACGGAAACTAACTAAAACTTCTTTGTTGTTAGATCTACCAACATTACGGTTGACACATGCTATATCACTGGATTGTAGTATGACAGAAATGAATTACAAGTGTTTGGCACGCTGGTACATAACCAATGATAAATTACATCGGTACCAAAAGGGACGCCTCCAACGCCTCCAACTTATGTTGGAGGTGATGTGCGTAAACTGGAACTATGTTCCATTTATGGTGGACATGTCCCAAAATAAAAGCATATTGGAAAGAAGTATTATTAATAATAGAAGAAATCACCGGCACCAAAATACTGTTCCATGGGGTCAGTATGTCTATTAAACAGTATAAGAGAATAATGCTACCCCAACTCCTAAATGCAGCAAAAAGTGCAATCCCTAGACAGTGGAAAGATACTGAGAGCCCTTCGTTGAGGGGTTGGGGGTACTAATTTTAGATTGTTTTCAATTTTGCATTTGTGGGGCCGGTAGTGGCAGCCGGCCCTGCCTGAATTTGTTTTGTATGACATTTTTGTAAAAAAAAAAAAATCTAATAAAGAAATAATTTAAAAAAAAAAAAGATCTACTAACATAATTGTTGGTAGATCTAAAGAAGATTCTGTAAAGAGGTTTTAAGGCATATGGCCCTGGTGATCAACTTGCGGCCCTATGGTACTTATTGAGACTGATCAGTAGTTAAAGGGGTTGTAAAGGTAAAAAAACTTCCTATGCACCGTCCCCCATCCCCCCCCCGAGCCCCCGTTTTACTTACCTCGCCGTTTGAAAGTCCCGGGCACGTGCGTGTCATCATGTTCGGTTTCCCAGCCTGGCCGTTGATTGGCTAGGCTGGGCGGATTGATAGCAGCGCAGCCATTGGCTGGCGCTGCTGTCAATCACAGCGGATGACGTGACGCGCCGGGACCGAGTGATACAGTCGGCGGCTATGGCCGCCGATGTATCACGGGAGCGCGCTCGCAAAAGCTTTCCACCATGCTAGGGAGCTCGCATGAACGTGGAAAGCTTTTGCGAGGAGGAGCCGAGACAGCCGCCGAGGGACCCGGGTCACTCTGTGCAAAACAAACTGCACAGCGGAGGTAAGTATAACATGTTTGTTATTTAAAAAAAAAAAAAATTCTGCCTTTAGTGTCCCTTTAATGTTCTTCCTGCCTAGGTGCTTCAGTTAGAAACAATAAGGGGGGGGGGGGGACAGCTTTCTAAAGATGAGGTTCGGGTTTGCTGCCACACTGGGATTTGTGAAGCTCGAAAGTTGTACACAGGTTTTGCACCAGAAAGCAATAACTTGAAGGAATGGATAAGCCAACCTTCTTTCTTTAAAAAGGTGGGGTTAGAGCAGCCATATTGTTCCGTGTGTACTGACAGTTTTGTAAAAGGAGTGACCCTGTTTCTTTTTTTTTTTTTTACTTTTTAGTATTGGTGCATGCCCCCTTGGCAGTGCCTGGCTTTTGTGTAATAATAGCTTTTTTTAACCCTACGAATTGAATAACTCCACCACTCCTACTAGCTAAATGGTTTTGTTTATTTCTTTCACAATGTCTGTGATGCCCATTCTATTTTTCTCTTTTTATGTATCTTTTTTATCTTTCATAATCTTGCTCAGAGCAATATCAGTTGTGGTGCCAGTACATTTTTAAGGGGACTGTAGTGGCATTAAGCTCTGCAAGTCTCTTGTAATGTGTCCCCAGTCTATGACAGCCTCCTGTAGCATGCCCCAGTCTATAGCCATCCTTGTAGCATGTAGACATGTGCAATTCGTTTCGAATACAAATTAGAATTTTTGGCTATTCGAAGATTCGGATGTATCCAAATCTCCAAATTAAGTAGTAACAAATAGTAACGAATTTAGTTGAAATCCGTTACATTTTGTTTATTCATTTTCGAATGCATTCCAAGGTGGCGGGGGACATAGCCGGGTGGCCCCTTACCTTCCTATATAAGAACCATCAAAGCGCAGAGCGGGCAGACGTCAGGTAGCCTCCCAGAAGGTAGAATGTTTTTATTTTTGCTCTGGGGGCATCTGGCAGGTGAAAGGGTCCAGGAGCACCGGGACCCGAGAAGATAAGGATCTGGGCTGCTCTGTGCAAAACCACTGAACAGAGCGGGTAAGTATATGGCCCAGATTCACAAAGCACTTACGCCGACGTATAACAAGTTACGCCGACGTAAGTGCAAATGTGCTCCGTCGTATCTGTGCACCAGACCCACAAACAGACATGCGGCTAAAACCAGGCTACACCCCGCCGACGTAGCTTGCTCACGCCGGCGTAGGGTGGGCTCACATTGAGGTTGGGCGCATGGTGCCGCTCCCATTGATTAGCCATTCAAATATGCAAATGAGGGAAATACGGCGATTCACGAACGTGTGTATGCCCGGCGCATGCTACGCGAGATGCGCGTAAGTTTTACGTCCGGCGTAAAGTTATTCCCCATAAAAGAGGTGCAACCCGGCAACAGACATGCACAGGTCTGCACCATGGAACACAAGCCGGCGTATTGTGCGTTGGACGTGTGTCTGGCTGGGCGTACGTTATGTTCACGGCGTACGCAGTGATCCGACGTAGCTTAGGCAGTTTAGCCGGCGTGGTTGCGAGCAGGCGCACGGGGTGCGTCCACATCACGGCGCATGCGCAGTTCGTGATACGTACCTGTCTGGTGCTCGGCCCATCATTTGCATGGGGTCACGCCTCATTTGCATGGGTTCACGCCCACTTCCACCTATGCCGACGTGTGCCTTCGAAACCCACGTCACGCTGGTGCAGCATTGGGAGCACTGGCTTGCTGAATGCCATGCTTGCCTCTCTGCGCTGCGTTGGCGTAGCGTACAGTGTTTGCCCTACGGCGGCGTAATGTGCGCCTTGCTCTCTGTGAATCTGGGCCTTCATGTTTATTAATTTAGAAAAAAAAAACAAGACTTTAATATTACTTTAAGTTACAGCCTAGAATTTTGCTTTTACCAGTCCACTTTGTGGTTAGCTTGTTACCCCCATTGGTGACAATTACAATGACCACACACATATATCGATATGATCATATAATTGATATATGATCATATAATTGATCATTCAGTGTGACTAAAAAGTCCATGAGAACAATTTAGTAGACTCTCCATAGATTTTGACTCTGCCAAGGCGATCGGAGTGGCAGAATGTTGTTGATTGCTTCAAGCTGATCGAATATCTGCACCTTTTGGGGCATTACACCATTTTTAATAAATTGTTTACAATTGTAACTGAAAAATCGTATTTTCTATCTATATTTTTAGTTGCTCACAAAATGCAGAACAACGCCTTGTATGTTGCATCAATCAATATGTTATTTGATAATAGAACATGTGGCTGCAATTGCTCTTATCTAAATTGATCACAAATTGCTGGGTGTGTGGCCAACTTTAGTTATGTTCATTGTAAAAAAAATATTATTTGAGGACTAAAAAAGAAAAATGAAAAAAAAAAATTGAAAATAGTCACCTATGATAAATGGTCAGATGCGTTATTTTATTCTGCAGAAAAAAAAATGAAATATAATTGGTCATCATGGTCGTTTTTTTTTTTTAAGTTTTTTTTTTCACCCTGTCTTCTAAATTTTGCGCAAACCAATCGATAAACGCTTATTGCGATTTTATTTACCAAAAATAGGTAGAAGAATACGTATCGGCCTAAACTGAGGAAAAAAAATGTTTTTATATATGTTTTTGGGGATATTTATTATAGCAAAAAGTAAAAAATATTGCATTTTTTTCAAAATTGTCGCTCTATTTTTGTTTATAGCGCAAAAAATAAAAACCGCAGAGGTGATCAAATACCACCAAAAGAAAGCTCTATTTGTGGGGAAAAAAGGACGCTTGTTTGGGAGCCACGTCGCACGACCGCGCAATTGTCTGTTAAAGCGACGCAGTGCCAAATTGTAAAAACCCCTTGGGTCATTTAGCAGCATATTGGTCCGGTCCTTAAGTGGTTAAACAGTAGGAAACGTTATAATAGAGCAGCTAAAGGTTTCATAATATGCAACGTTATTCACTGCAGATTCCAGTGGAATTTTGTAAAGTTCTAGTGTAATGTCCCACATGAACAAGTGTAAACCACATTACTGACCCTAATTCTTCCAACCAGAGCTGGTCAGGGGTGACCAGGCCCATCCTTGTTTAGATCACTCCCATCGCAATTAGCGATTTCTTTATTATCTCCCCTTGACAAAGAGCTCGTTGTACTGGAAATGTTAGAGAGAGTTGCATCTTCCTTCTGGTATGTATGCACGTTCCTTCTGCACTTCTGCTCTGGTACACAGGACTTTTATTGTAATCTTTTCGAAGAGTTTAGCGATACTTAAAACTGTGAACAGCTTAAAAGCTGAACTCTGAGCATTAAAATCACAAATCAATGCAGCCCTGTAATCATTACTTGTACCTGACTTGCAGTCTAATGTACAGCAAAGCTCAAGGAAGGAAAGAGAGAAGCAGCACAAGAAGCCTCTTTGTGCTGTAGTGTAAGGTATAGGTGGAGAGAACAGAGTGACAAAGACATGAGCTCATCAGTGTGCTGATCTCCTTTTAGGGCTCCTTCATACTTGTGTGGACAGGTTAAATTTTTCTGCACTAGAAAAACCCAGGTCTCTGCAGCTCACTATTTTGGGGGGGGGGGGGGGCGGCACACCCAACACTCCTCCCCCCGCCAAGGGAGACAGATGGCGGGTCATACAACACCCACTCCCCGCGGGAGACACAGACGGCGGCGATCAACCACCCCTCGTGGGAGTCGGGCGGTGGCAGCGATCACCCCTCGCTGGAGTCGAGAACGACAGCGGTCACCCGAGAGGCTGCCTTACCTTATGGAGGCAGGGAGAAGTCCTAAGACTCCCTGCCCAATAGGGATTTCCTGATTGGCCGTGAGAGGAATGAGGAAGCCACACAACCGGGTGGGATCAGGGCGCAATGCTCTGCGCCCAGAGCCCACCCTGTTTTGAAGCCTATTAGAGCCTCTGACTCTAATCACGTGCTTCAAAAGAACACACCCCCAGGATTGGAATCCATGCGTCCGACGCCCTGTATGTAGATCAGCGGCCTGCCGCATGGATGGGGGGCGGCGCACCTTATGGAGCTGCCGCCACTGCTCTGTAGAGGCACAAAGTAATGAGCAGTAAAACAAAAATAGAAAGTTACATTTGAGTGCAGTCATGTAAGCGCATACGCATATTTACGCATCTATAGGCACGTATATTGCAACACTGGCAATGATGTCGAATTTTACACACTAGACATGTGCAGAACGGAAAAATGTGTCTTGTTTCAGATAGATTTGTTAGGTTACTAATTTTGTTGATTAGTTTCAGAATTTGTTTAGTTTTGTTTCATTTCTAATGAATTTCTCATTTTCATAACGATTCAAATTCAGATCGGTCAAAAAATTATCAACCAAAACCTGTGTGAAGAATAGCTGGTTGTTAAGAAGCAGGCCGGGAACCCAGACACTGCATCGTTAACAACCGAAGACTCACCAGCTGTCAGCGGGCTTCCCCTTTTTATGACAATAACCTGCATATAAGCCTTTAAAATTAGCAATTTTGTCGGGACCCGACAATTCATTATAGCCGTGATCAGTCTTAAATAATTTTTTTCCTTTAGAAATGTCATTTTGTGCAGGGACTGTTCTAAACACTGGAAAAAATATGCCACATTACAGGCATACTATAGACACCCCCCAGGTACGAAATTTAAACGAATATTTCTTTATTACTTTTATTTTTTCACTTTAAGCATTATTAAAATCACTGCTCCTGAAAAACTTTAGTTTTTAAAACTTTTTTTGCATTGATACATGTCCCCTGGGGCAGGACCCAGGCCCCAAACACTTTTTATGACAATAACTTACATATAAGCCTTTAAAATTAGCACTTTTGATTTTTCATCTTCATGTCCCATAGACTCCAACGGTGTTCGAAAAAATGTTTTGCCTGTTCGCAAGTTCTGGTGCGAACCAAACCGGGGGGTGTTCGGCTTATCTTTATTAATTAGTATGGCCCTTTGCATGCAGGGCCATCTAGCAGCTTTGCGTTCCCCCCGGCATTTTTGTGTGCCTGGGAGGGACAGGTGCAGTGGCCAGCCCAGTTGTCTGCAGCCTGTCAAAGCCTATGACAGACTGAGGCTGGAAGGAGCTGAATGCTGTACCAACTCACATCATGCGTTCAGGTCTTCTGCGTTTCAGGCATTTGTCCCTAAAAGCATAGGGCCGCTCGGTACATTTCTCCATGTTCCATCCCTTTACAGGAGCTACAAGAAAAATATCTGTTGATCTCCCAGAAATGAACGCGCCTTCTAATTATTAATTTGGGCCTAAAACACACAGGGCTAGATTCATAGAGAGTTACGCCGGTGTAACTCTGAATCTACGCCGTCGTAAATTTAAGCGTATTCTGGAAACCAGATACGCTTAAATTAGGCTAAGATACGAGCGGCGTAAGTCTCCTACGCCATCGTATCTTAGGGTGCATATTTACGCTGGTCGCTAGGTGGCGCTTCCGTTGATTTCAGCGTAGAATATGCAAATGAGCTGGATACGCCGATTCAGAAATGTACGTGTGCCCGGCGGATTTTTTTACGTCGTTTGCGTAAGGCTTTTTCCGGCGTAACGTTACTCCTGCTATATGAGGCATAGCCAATGTTAAGTATGGACGTCGGGCCAGCGTTGAATTTTGCGTCGTTTACGTAAGTCGTTCGCGAATAGGGGTTTGCGTAAATTACGTTCACGTCGAAAGCATTGACTATTTGCAACGTGATTAGGAGCATGCGCACTGGGATACGTTCACGGACGGCGCATGCGCCGTTTGTGAGAAACGTCATTTACGCGGGGTCATGTTTTATTTACATAAAACACGTCCACCTCTTGACAATTTGAATTTGGCGCGCTTACGCCGGCAGATTTACAATACGCCGCTGCAACTTACGGAGCAAGTGCTTTGTGAATACTGCACTTGCCTCTCTAAATTGCGGCGGTGTAGCGTAAATAACATACGCTACGCCCGCACAATTTTACGTCACCCTACCTGAATCTAGCCCACAGTGTGGTGTCAGCCCTGCCCAGTTTTCTTTTGTTAAACTACTCAGGCCCAACAACTCTTAGATCTTCACAAAATAAGGACTAATCATTCTGCAGTCCCAAAATAAGAACTGGGAGGGATAAATACTTTCCTTGAGATAACACAGGAAGAGAGCACTGGACTACATTTCTGAAATGACCCACCAGGAGGGAGCAAATAAGAGAAGCTCATTGTTAGGGCTCATTCACATGGGTGCTCAGCCATGTGCAGAGACCAGAGCTGTTTGTTTCTCACAGATCAACAGGTATTTTTCTGTACTTGAAGAGACTTTAAATGGATGAAACTGATGAGGGATGAAAGAGAGAGGAAACTCTGAGTAGGCAGGGAGGTGTCAGTTGGATGTTACGTTCCTCATGACCAGAAAGACCAGAAAGATCCGTGAATGCAGTGATGTGACTACAGCATTGTTGGGAATGCTCCTCTAGGAACTAAATTCAATGGGCAGAACTCAACAGATGGAGGGTCTTGCAGCCCCAGCACCCCTACCAAGAGAAACTGTAAGTCAAGTAACAGTAGGATACTACTTATTATATGCAGAGAAGTGTCCAGAAGTCTTCCAAATGCTCCTCAAAGAATTCTGTGATTGGACAAGGTGGAGAGCGCGACATCAACACCCTGCCTCTCCACGGGGATGGACTGGCCATTGGGACTACAGGGAGTTTCCTGGTGGGCCGATGGCTCAGTGGGCCGGCTTCAGTGACAGCAGACCACCGCCCCCCTCCGCTCCTCTGTCTCTCCCTTCCCGCAGCGCTCACCTCCTCTTCCTCCCCGCAGCGCTCACTCAGGGGGAACAGAGAAACAGGGGGGATGACAGAGGAGCATGGTAGAGGGGACAGACAGCTGACTCAACAGCTATGGCCTGGGAGTTTCTCACGTCTGCTTAATCTTGTCCCATAAGGGGGCACCGAACTGATTATTTTCCCCGGGTGAAATAATGTCTAGCTTCCCCACTGGTTATGCCTATAAGAGTACCAGTACCAGCCGTTCTACTCTAATAAAGTAGAACGGCTAGTGGCTAGTAAAGGGGAAGAGGGGGCTTGGGTGGCCGGGGGGGGGGGTGCGGGAGTTGTCTGGCCGCCATGGGAGAGACCTGTCAAAGTGAGTCAGTCTGGATGAAGTCCAGGGCCAAATTTTTGTCCCAGTCCAGCCCTGCCTCTCCACCTCATCCAATCATAGAACACTCTGCATTCATTCTCTAAATGGTGTTCAGAATGCCGCAGGTGAGCTGCTCAGCATGGAACCCGGAGGCAAGTGGAGATCCCTGAAGTAGTGCTGTCTACTACAGGGATTTCCAGCTTTCAGGGGCATTGGCCAGGTATAGAAAACTGTACATAGTTAAGAGTATCGTTGGGGATATGGGACTTTAAAGGTGCATTATCATATAAAAAATCACTCAAAATGTATATATTAAATATATCAAAATATTTAATAAATAAGCAATATCATAAAACTGATGGATACAGTATGGTCATAGCCATAGGTGTACAGAAACAACCTACTATTGAAAGTGAATAACTGTAATCGTATACATATTTTCATCCTGTTCATATTTTTTTCTACATGTTTCGCCATGATGGCTTCTTCAGGATTCGTTTATTAGCTATGGAAGATCTACAATCGATCAGCTTTTGGGCTGAGTGTAAAACAACTTGCTGAAATTGGCTCAGGGAAATGGATAATGGAATCCTGCAATACAGTATGTCCCCGCAGACAAAATGCCCAAGTAATAGCCAGGTCTCCCATAGGGAGAGGTATACACCAATGTCTCAAAAATAGCCTCAAATATGACCTCAATCCCACCTGTTCTCTAATTATAACGCTGGGAGCCTAATCACACAACGGGGAGCAAAGTGTCTGGTATTGTGGAGATGCATATGCCTACATTTGCATCAATGCTATTTAAGTGACACCCATCCATGGGTCACCGTGTACTCCATATGGTGGAAGAAATAGGAGACGCATAAAAGGTTGAACAAATCTCCCAAATAATGATATCAGCACCTCCTGTCCCGTCCCGATTGACAGAGGCTCCCAGGAATCCACGGGATTCTCCGAGAGGTGGCACTGATAAGCAGCACTGATAGGTGGCACTGATAGGTAGCACTTATAGGCACTGTTAGGTGCCACTGATGGGCATTGATAGGTGGCACTGATAAGTAGCACTTATGGTCACTGTTAGGTGGCACTGATGGGCACTGGTTGGCAGCACTGATAGGTGGCACTGATAGGTAGCACTTATGGGCACTGTTAGGTGGCACTGATGGGCACTGGTTGGCAGCACTGATGGGCACTGGTAGGTGGCACCACTGCCAGCGTGAGGGGGAAAAAACGATTACCGATCTTCTGTTTACATCACGTGATCAGCAGAGTCTCATTGACTCTGATCACAGAGCGCGCCGTGCGCGCCCCGCAGGGGGTGCACAGGCAGCTTGTGCACAGGAGGATGTCTATTGACACCCTCCTGGTAATTAAGGCCTGGGCTGTAGTCGTCATTCGGCTATAGCGTGGGCAGGAGGAGGTTAATAAATTAAATCATCAGCTATAAACTGCGTTTTGTATTCTACTCTATTCTACTCTATTTGGTTGATGGTCTAAATCATGTAGGTGTTTCAAATATGCTGTGTTTACTATGCTTAGTTTGTGAAATACAAGAAGTCGCTCAGCACAGAGCACTTCTTATTCATTAATTTTCCAGTGCAGCTGAGGCTGCAGAGAAAAGCACTGAGGAATCTCTGTCCTCAGTCCCTTTCTCTGTCTCAAAAGTGAGACATCAGGAGTCTGTTTTGACCCCTGATATTTAGTGAAAGCCCCCCCAACGGGGCTAATTAAAGAAAACGACTGACAACGTCCTCTGCCCTACTGACAAAGTCCACTGCCCTACTGACAATATACACACATGCATGTGTGTTTGAGCTATGAGGTGCACGCCCTAAAGCAATAGGCTGTGCACACCTATGGTCATTAGTATTAGTCTTTTAGTAGTAAGTCATGCCACTCACGCCATAAGCCTGGGACCATGGTGGAGTTTACTATAGCCTGTAGGCTTCTACCACGTTACTTTGGAAGGTTCCTCATGTAGCAACTGGCCCAGATCATAGTACCTTGAGTACCCAGTCTGTTGCAGGGGGCCACTGATCTGGAGTGGCATGTCTTATGTGCCAATTTTATTATTCACTATCCAGAAAGACACAGTGGGGGAGCTAAAGCTGGTGCACACAGATTCTGGTGCAGCTGTGCATGGTAACCAATCAGCTTCTAACTTCAGCTTGTTCAATTAAGCTTTGTCAATAAAACCTGGAAGCTGATTGGTTACGATGCACAGCTGCACCAGATTCGGTGCGCACCAATTTTAGTAAATCTCCCCCAGGGTGTCAGAAGGAGAGCAGAGATCACGAAAGGCCTTCATCACAGAAGCAGGATGTGAGGAAGGGGGAGATTAGCTGACTGTTTACAGAAGACACATGAGCTCAAGAAAGATCTGCCTATAGGCTTCCATAATGACCAGATGTTGGGGGAGAAGAGACACAAATTAGCTCTCTAACTGAACCATGGTTGAGTGCACTCTGCTTTCCTGCTTTCCCAGGGAAGATTAACTGTTCACTGGCTGGAAAAGCTCTAAAACCGATAAGACTCGGCATAGTACTTTGATATATGGACATTTCCCACAATCCCCTGGTTGCCAATTCACTGCCCACTGCTCTTCTTTCAAATTTTGTTTGCTCACTTTTTCAAGTGACCACATGTTTTCAAATGTGGGGTAACACAGAGGACTCTCATCAAACCCCTATTGCTCCCCCTTTTTTGCCAGATAATCCACAAATATATAATCACATAGCCTGCGATCCAGCGGTGTTCTGTAGGGATCTGCCACACTGCTACTGCATACCAGGACCTGTGCCGCCATCTTCAAGTGTGACATCATCAGGAAGCTGGCTGTCTCTTCTTGATCCTTCCAGCCAATCCCCTGATGACACACATACTTACACTGTGGTGCATCATCAGGAGTTGGCTGCCTCTTTATGGTCCTTGCAGCAAATCCACTGAAGACACACATATGCTGTGGTGCATCATCAGGAGTTGGCTGCCTCTTCATGGTCCTTCCAACCAATCCCCTGATGACACACATATACGCTGTGGTGCATCATCAGGAGTACTGGCTGTCTCTTCTTGGTCCTTGCAGCCAATCCCCTGATGACACACATACGCTGTGGTGCATCATCAGGAGGCCGGCTGTCTCTTCTTGGTCCTTGCAGCCAATCCCCTGATGACACACATACGCTGTGGGGCATCATCAGGAGGCTGGCAGTCTCTTCTTGGTCCTTTCAGCCAATCTCCTGATGACACACATACACTGTGGTGCATCATCAGGAGTTGGCTGCCTCTTCATGGTCCTTGCAGCCAATCCCCTGATGACACACATACGCTGTGGGGCATCATCGGGAGGTTGGATGTCTCTTCTTGGTCCTTCCAGCCAATCCCCTGATGACACACATACGCTGTGGGGCATCATCAGGAGGTTGGATGTCTCTTCTTGGTCCTTCCAACCAATCCCCTGATGACACACATATGCTGTGGTGCATCATCAGGAGGCCGGCTGTCTCTTCTTGGTCCTTCCAGCCAATCTCCTGATGACACACATATGCTGTGGTGCATCATCAGGAGGCCGGCTGTCTCTTCTTGGTCCTTCCAGCCAATCTCCTGATGACACACATATGCTGTGGTGCATCATCAGGAGTTTGCTGTCTCTTCTTGGTCCTTCCAGCCAATCCCCTGATGACACACATATGCTGTGGTGCATCATCAGGAGGCCGGCTGTCTCTTCTTGGTCCTTCCAGCCAATCCCCTGATGACACACATATATGCTGTAGTGCATCATCAGGAGTTGGCTGCCTCTTCATGGTCCTTGCAGCCAATCCCCTGATGACACACATACGCTGTGGGGCATCATCAAGAGGCCGGCTGTCTCTTCTTGGTCCTTCCAGCCAATCCCCTGATGACACACATACGCTGTGGTGCATCATCAGGAGTTGGCTGCCTCTTCATGGTCCTTGCAGCCAATCCCCTGATGACACACATACGCTGTGGTGCATCATCAGGAGGTTGGCTGCCTCTTCATGGTCCTTGCAGCCAATCCCCTGATGACACACATACGCTGTGGTGCATCATTAGGAGGCTGGCAGTCTCTTCTTGGTCCTTCCAGCCAATCCCCTGATGACACACATACGCTGTGGGGCATCATCAGGAGGCTGGCAGCCTTTCCTTGGTCCTTCCAGCCAATCCCCTGATGACACACATACACTGTGGTGCATCATCAGGTGGCCGGCTGTCTCTTCTTGGTCCTTCCAGCTAATCCCCTGATGACACACATATGCTGTAGTGCATCATCAGGTGGCCGGCTGTCTGAATGAATGAATGAATGAATGAAAACTTATATAGTGCAACACAAGCGAACTTAATCGCCTCTGGGCGCTTGGTCCTTCCAGCCAATCCCCTGATGACACACATACGCTGTGGCGCATCATCAGGAGGCTGGCTGTCTCTTCTTGGTCCTTCCAGCCAATCCCCTGATGACACACATACGCTGTGGTGCATCATCAGGTGGCCGGCTGCAAGTACCAGTAATAGACAGCCAACCCCCTGATGATGTGCAACAGTGCATGAAGTAGAATTGCTTGTGACCTCCTGATGATGCAGTAGAATACCCCATACCCTCTTGGGATGTGTACCGTGGGTATCCCAGGAGACTGTGGGAAATGTGCATGTTATTCTCACCTAGAAAAGCACATGGGAAGTGAAGGGAAAGTTTCCAAAAAAGGTTGACTAAAAAAGCAGTTGGGGGAGATGGGGGGGGGGAGGGGTGAGATAGCGGAAAGTGGTTGGAGAGGGGAAAGGATCGCTTTTTAATCTCATTATATATAGAATTATCTTCATTTTACCTTTGGGAACAAGAAAGAACCCCTTTGTAAGCTCCAAGTTGATCTGATTGAAGCTTAGGATTCGGATTTGGATAATATCTGGTGCCTATAGGTGTGAGATCAGCGTCAAAATCAGTGTATTAGTTCTTTCTTCTAGGCCATTAACTCCCAAAGTTTTTGTGAATCCCGTTTTTAACATGGGAAAAAACCTGGCCTTATTTGTCTTATACGTTTTCAATAAAAACAAATTCAAACTGAAAGACGTGCACTACTGGGGAGGAAGTTTTGAAGACCGGAGTCCAGCACCACTGGTCCATAGAAGTCCCTGGCATGGCTGAGTCAGTCATGAATAGTACAATATGTGAAATTAGGACTGCTGTAATCCAATTCATGGATTCTGAACGGAAACACTTCATATGTCAACCAGAATGAACTTGAAGACAGACGTGGTTCTTAGAACAAAATCACATTAGATCAGAATCACATGTAAAGGAAGCAATTAAAATGGAAAAGGATTCCAAGATGGAATCAAAAGCAGGCAGAATCTCAAAAGGCTCGTCTCTCTACACAATTTACTGGACATTTATATCCACTACTGTTTTATTGAAAAGATGTACATATAGACAGAATACATGCCTGTAGCAACCAATCAGGTTCATCTTTAAAAAAGGAAAAATGGTTGATGTGAGCAAAATGAACAACTTCAAGATCAATAATCTCTAAAGCTGCTCATAGATAGATTGAAGTTTGGCTGGTTGAGCAGGGACTAGAGCTGCGCGATTAATCGCCAAGAATCGTTATCGCGATTTTTTCACCGTTGCGACCTTGACAAAGCATTTCCAGATCTTTTGTATGCAGAGAATTCTCTGCTGCTCTCAGCCTTCAAAAATCCAGGCAGTCTGCCAAGTTTTACAACATTCTATATCAGTGGAACTTTAAGTCTAAACATTGTAACAATTTGTCTTTTGCTATAATTTTCCGCTTGTCCAATGTTAGCATTTTTTTTCTTTTATGTGATACAATTTATAAGCTGCACACGAATCATTAAAATCATCATTAAAAAAGTGTTTAAGACCCGCCCTGAAATTTTTGAGTGGGGGCTGGGGGAGGGGGGGGGGGGCAATGAATTCCCTTAATTTGCATAGATTTCCTCTCACTTCCTGTTTGGCTATGGGGCAGGAAGTGAAGGGTAATCTCTGCAATGGAACAGGAATGATAAAAATCAACCTGACAGGAGCTATAACCCTCTTTTACTTTATCCAAAATGAAAAAAAAAAGTGTAAACATCCCTTGTAATAGGAATAGTGTGTGACAGGTCCTCTTTAAGGAGAGATGCAGTATCAATAAGACCCCACATCTCTCCTCCAGGCTGGAAAGAATGAGATAGTAAAAACAAATTCACCGATCTAATTCTTACTAGCCGCAATTGCGGTTTGTTTACTTACGGGTACCCGGGCGTGACGTCATCACATCGCGCCCGGGCCTCCGACGGTCATGGAGATGACTGGTGACCATCTGGTCACCAGTCATCTCTATGCTTCCCATCCGGCGGACGGTGATCCTTTCTCTGGGCCCCCTGATGGCACGGGGGAGCCCGGAGAAGCATCGGATGGCGGCGGGAGGGGGGATGTCCCCTCCCGCCGCCTATAAGAACGATCAAGCGCCGCTATGATCATTCTTATGGTGCGCAGGATCGCCGCTGGAACAAAATGATATCTGAATGATGCCTCTAGGTGCAGCCATCATTCAGATATCCCTGCACAAAGTCCAGGACGTCATATGACGTCCACCCGGGATAAGAGATCCCCTTTGTGGACGTCATATGCCGGCATGCGGTATTGAAGTGGTTAATGAATTTAAAAAAAAATAACCAGTAAACCAGTTTGTATAATGTGAAAGATTTTACGCCGCGAGAATCGAGAGAGAATCGTGATCTTTATTCTGTTTTCAATCTGAATTTTATTACGTTTTGGTAGTACCCAAGTATACATATATTACTATTATGGTCATAGCATCCAAACAT
Source organism: Rana temporaria (assembly GCF_905171775.1). NCBI lineage: Eukaryota > Metazoa > Chordata > Amphibia > Anura > Ranidae > Rana > Rana temporaria. Next base: position 45,230,817 of record NC_053497.1, on the reverse strand, counting down.
ACAAATATGTGATACATATTATCTTGGCAAAAACGTCTAACAAACATACACAAATAAAAGAAGAGAGAAAGAGGAGAGAGAGAGAGAGAGAGAGAGAGAGAGAGAGAGAGAGAGAGAGAGAGAGAGAGAGAAAAAACAGGGGGGAAAAGAAAAAAAGAGAAAGAAAAAAGAAAAGCAAGAAAAAGAAAAAGAAAAAAAGGAGGGGAGGGAAAAAAAAACAGAAAGGGGAATATAGTCCACTACTAATAATCCCCCCAGCATGGCTACTCATCTATATGGTTCCCTTTAACCCAGTTTGAGAATTCATCGGACTTTCGAAATTCAGACCATGCAGTCCAGGTATGGAAAAGCTGCTCTTCCCTTCCCGTTTCCCGGGCCAATAAGCTTTCCAAATGCCTAGAGCGTTCCAATTCCTTCGCCCATTCCCCCAGGGAAGGCACTAACCTTGTTTTCCAATATCGCGGAATAACTACTCTAGCTGCTGAAATGAAGTGTCCAAGCACCTCATCTCTTGCCTTTTTTAAAGAACCTGGGTCATGTTTAGGAGAGCTACTCTGGGTGATGCGCAAATTACTATACCCTCCAATTTTCCATATAAATCAAAAATTTGTTTCCAGAACTTTTTCACCGGTGGGCAATCCCACCAAACATGTAGCATGCTACCTTTTGCCTCATGGCAACGCCAACAGGTGTCAGGTATATCTTGATTAATTTGATGCATTGTAGAAGGGCACCTATACCATCTACTCACTAGCTTATATGCCTTTTCTTGTGATCTTGTGTCTATTGAGGTATTATGAGTCATAATAAAACTTTTTTGCCAGTCTGATAAAGCTATATTCTCTTGGAGTTCTTTCTCCCACTTCCGTGTAAACGGGGGGAGATCTGGATGAATTGAAAGCAAAAGGATAGAATAAATTGTAGAAATTGGGTGTGATAGTGGTTCTTTTTGTAGCAATAAAGATTCAAATGCGGTTGGTTCGGCATAAAAATCTTGTTTCGATGGAATCGATCATAAGGCTTGATGTCTCTGTAACCACTGTGTAGAGTTTTGAGAGGTCTTAGTCGATGGGAAATCTACCACTGATAATGAATCTGTCTGGAGTACTTGAGCAATTCTCCTATGTTCTTGTTTATACCAGGGCCCAAACGTGATTGAATGTAAAGCTGGTATAAAATCCGGCGTTCCAAAAAAGGGGGTCATGGGGCTCAATTGTTTTGATATTTTATATATGGGTATCAATCGGTCCCATATATACAGTGCCTAGTAAGGTCTACTGGTATTGAAAGGCCTTTTCGTAAAATAGACGAGGTCCACGGGAGGGCACATAAATCTATAGGATTCATATGTCCTTCCAATTGAACCCATTGCTTCGAGGTGGAGTGATGAAACCAGTCAATGATACGTGCTAATATAGTCGCTTTATGATAAATCGAAACGTCTGGCACCCCCACTCCACCTTTGTTTTTTGGTAAAGACAGTGTCTCAAAACTAATTCTTGACTGGGCTGAATTCCAGATAAACCTAGAAAATAGTCGGTGAATCTTACGAAAAAACGCTGCCGGAAGATGGATTGGGATTGTTTGAAACAGGTATAGAAGACGAGGGAGTATGTCCATCTTAAGGGTATTAATTCTACCAAACCACGAGAGACGTTTGAGTGTGTATGATGTCAAAGTCGTTTGAATTTTATTGAGCATTGGGAGGAAATTTAAAGAGTATAGTTGTGCTGCCGACGCTGGGGTACTAATCCCTAAGTATCGAATCGACTCCATACACGTCTGAAATGGAAAGTCCTTCGATATCGTGATCTTTATTCTAAGCAAAAAAAAATATGTGATTCTCATTTTGGCCAGAATCGTGCAGCTCTAGCAGGGATCACGATCGGTTCGGATCGGAGAAAAAAAGTCAATTCTTAAGGTTTTCAAACACTTGATGCCAAATGCTGCCCAGATTTTTAAAAACCTCTGATCTTGACTAGTGAGTGACCACAACATCCGTAGCTTGTCTTCAAAAAGCCCAGTGTGAATGACTTTTGGTGGGATTAATTGGGATTAATGTCTATGAAGTTTACTCACATGTCTCTTGGACAAGCATCATTTGCCACATCTAAAACTATCCCAACATGACCACATGGAGAATGGTTATTTTTCCATTGAACTGCTTCCCAGGAACAGTGGTAAGTTTTTGGCGTGCAGAAATAAAATATGTCCTGTAAAATATGTTGTGTGCTATTTTAATTTAGGGGTAAGTGAAATAAAAAAAAAACATTGTGCAGTGTAGTGTCAAAATAAGGAAGTATCTGCTCGTATAATGGTCTATTTATTTTCAACAACAAGGATATTTAGAACGCTTTGAATTGTGGACTTTATTACAATAAGACTTATGCCCCCTACACAATAGGGTTGTCCCGATACCACTTTTTTAAGACCGAGTACAAGTACCGATACTTTTTTTCAAGTACTCGCCGATACCGAATACCGATACTTTTTTTCAATCTCATGTGACAGCGGCACATGTGTCAGTATGTTTTTTTTTTTTTTTATCTTTAACAATTTTTTTTTTTTTTTTTTTACATTTTTTTTAATTTATAATGCTTTCTTTTTTTTAAGGGGGGGGGGGGGGGGTGGACCGTGTAAGTGTGTTTTTTCTTTAATTTTTTTATTTTCTACAATAATTTTTTTTATTCTTTTTTTTTTCAGCCTTGTTGGGTGGGCTTTGGTGAGATATCAGGGGTCTTAACAGACCTCTGACATCTTCCCTTTGAGACAGGGAAAGGGACTAGGGACACATGTTCCCCTGTCCCTTTCTCAGCAGCATCAACTGTGCTGAAAATGAATGGAGTGAAGACAGCGTCTTCTCTTCATTCATAAACTGAAACATTTGTAAACACAGGTTACAATGTTTCAGTTATGTGAATGGACAGAGTCAGTGATCACTGACTCTGTCCATTCAGAGCAGTAAGGAGCCGGATTTACCGGCTCCTACCCCGCTCTCCATCCTGACATTTCCAGGGTGTGGAGGAGGAGCACAGAAGGGGAGAGAAACACGGCGGGATACACGGCGGCATACACAGGATACACGGCGGCATACACGTCATACACGGCGGCATACACGGGATACACAGCGGCATACACGGGATACACAGCGGCATACACGGGATACACGGCGGCTTTCAGCTGCTTTAAAATCAGAGGTGATCGGTGCTTGTATCTTCCCCACGCACTGATCACCGCCGACAGTACAAGTATCGGGTGAAGCATCGGGAGCATTTGCCCGAGTACAAGTACTCTGGCAAATGCTTGGTATCGGTCCCGATACCGATACTAGTATCGGTATCGGGACAACCCTAGATCGGTTTTCCTGGAAAAATTCGGATAAGAGTTTTTGGTCGGGAATCCCGACGGAGTGTATGCTCCATCAGACTTTTTCCAACAGGAAAACTGATGGAAAAAAGATAGAGCAGGATCTCTTTTTTCCCGTCAGGAAAAAAACTGATCGGAATTTCCGATCGTGTGTACAAATCCCAGCGTGCAAAATTCAGACGCATGCTCGGAAACAATTTAACGCATGCTCAGAAGCATAGAACTTAATTTTCTCTGCTCGTCGTAGTCTTTTACGTCACCTCGTTCTTGGCAGTCAAAAGTTCACCGAACTTTTGTGTGACTGTATGTATGCAAGGCAGGCTTGAGCGGAATTCCGTCGCAAAAAAACATCCGTTTTTTTTTTTTCGACGGGAAAACCGCTCGTGTGTACGGGGCATTAGACATATATATATATATATATATATATATATATATATACAAACAGTATGCACACATCAAAATGTGTAAACCCAGATTCCGTTTTTAGTATTTTTTTCTTCATATCTTGCTGTATACAGTTCTTTTAGGTAAATAATGTTTTGTGAATTTATTGCAAAAACTAAAATGGCAACCTGTGAAGCTCTGGTGAACTCCATGCCCAAGAGGGTTAAGGCAGTGCTGGAAAATAATGGTGGCCACACAAAATATTTACACTTTGGGCCCAATTTAGAAATTTTCACTTAGGGGTGTACTCACTTTTGTTGCCAGCAGTTTAGACATTAATGGCTGAGTGTTGAGGTATTTTGAGGGGACAGCAAATTTACACCGTTATACAAGCTGTACAATCACTACTTTACATTGTAGCAAAGTGTCATTTCTTCAGTGTTGTCACATGAAAAGATAGAATAAAATATTTACAAAAATGTGAGGGGTGTACTCACTTTTGTGAGATACTGTATGTTTTGACACCCGCAGTGGATTGCAAACACAGCGCGATTGCAATATGGTGTGGGAAACGTGCAAGGATCGCTGCATTTCCCGCACCACATATGTGTGAACCTAGAGCCGTTTGATCAGTGACTGCAGCCAATAGCAGCCGGGGAGTCGGTGACAGGGTCTCTTGAGCAAACTGACAAGTTTGTGTAAATTGTGTTTCTCACCCTCTCCACTCTGATGCCTCATCAGCCAGGCCAGGAAAGTACCCAACACTTCCAGGTATAGGAGCTCCCCTGTCACTGCCCAAAATATGAACCCTTGGTGCCTGGGCATCCAATCTCAGGCTAGAGTGTGGTCATGTAGAGACACAGAAAGTACACACAGCTGTTGTGTAAGTTTTTACTTTTTTTCAGCAAGTTGAAACTTACACTGGAATTTCAGGTGTGCTAACAGCCATCAGAACATCGGGGAAAACAGGGAATGATAACTATGTCTACCTTAGACCCCATACACGCTATACAACTTTTGTCGTCTGATATCATTTAGATTTACCAAAACCATGTAGTGCAAGGGTCTGCCTGATTGCATACAAATGGAAACTCTAATGCCGCGTACACACGATTGGAATTTCCGACAACAAATGTTCGATGTGAGCTTTTGGTCGGATATTCCGACCGTGTGTAGGCTCCATCGGACTTCTGCTGTCGGAATTTCCGACAACAAATGTTTGAGAGCTGGTTCTCAATTTTTCCGACAACAAAGGTTCTTGTTGGAAATTCTGATCATCTGTATGCAATTCCATCGCACAAAAACACGCATGCTCGGAATCAATTCGATTTATGCTCAGAATCTTTGAACCTAATTTTTCTCAGCTCGTCGTAGTGTCCTCAGTTTAGGCCGATACGTATTCTTCTACATATTTTTTGTAAAAAAAAAAATCGCAATAAGCATATATTGATTGGTTTGCGCAAAAGTTATAGCGCCTACAAAATAGGGGATAGATGTATGATTTATTTTTTATTTTTTACTAGTAATGGCGGCGATCTGCGTTTTTTTTTTTTTGTCAGGCCTGCGATATTGCGGCGGACATATCGGACACTTTTGACACTATTTTGGGACCATTCACATTTACACGGTGAACAGTGCTATAAAAATGCACTAATTACTGTATAAATGTGACTGTCAGTGAAGGGGTTAACTCTAGGGGGCGAGGAAAGGGTTAAATGTGTAAACTGGGAGTGATTCTAACTGTGTGTGGAGGGGGACTGACTGGGGGAGGTGACTGATGCTGTGTCCCTATGTACAAGGGACATGGCATCGGTCTCCTCTCTCCCTGACAGGACGTGGAGCTCTGTGTTTACACACAGAGCTCCACGTCCCTGCTGTCACCGCCGATCGCGGGAACCTGGCGGACATTGTGGCCGCCAGGCACGCGCATCGGCTTCTGAGCGATGCGCCGGGCACAGTGTTTCCACCGCTGCGCACCCCCAGCGGTGCGCGCGGGGAATGTAAATAGCAGGACGTCCAGGGACGTCCACCCGGCACTTGAGAGCCGCGCTGTGGACGTCTTTCGTCTATAGCGCGGGTCTCAAGTGGTCATCCTTTCTAAACTACTGCCATAGTGCTGATCTATAAGGATATAGATGCCTCCTGCATGTATCCTTACCTGTCCAATGTCTCCCCTCTGTCTGTTATAAGAACTGAAAAACTGCTGATTCTGTGGGTGGATCTGTTTGGAGCTCGGTGGGTGGAGTCGTGATGTCAGTAGACTCTACTCTCCCCTTGTCAACATGCATTTTCTCCTGTGTATTCCTTACACTAAATTCTGCTGTGAACACTAACATCCAGTCAAAATCCAGAAAAGTAACCACATGACTTCAGAAAGAGAGTGGGGGTGGGAATTAAAAAATAATCCCCGTCTCAGGCTAGTGCATGAGCTATGTAAATAACCTGTCACTCACAGCAAGGGGGTAGGGTAGAACGGACTAAGGTTTTTCTCTGTTAGTCCGTTTTATTTCACTGAAAAATAAAAGAGGATTGCTCAGAGCTGGGTTACCTCTGTGTGGCAAGACTGGGCACAGATGATAGGAAATCTTATACTGTACATTGTGACATCAAAAAAAAATCTGAAGGAAAAAAATCTACAGAAAATAGTATAGTGTAGACGACCTGTCACTGCCCAGCAGGTGACAAAACCTCTACATTTCCTCATCAATCAATGGCGATGTGTTTTTAAAAAGTGAAAGAAAATTTGACATTGTCCACACAACACCATGATCCCGTTTCAAACAGACAGTCAGTGGCGGTGCGTCTATAGAGGGCGCTGGAGCCCCTCTGGCTCTCGCACCGCCACTGAAATTACATAGATTCATTGATTGCATGAATCTATGTTATTGTTGCCGGCCTCTGCCGCCGACTATTCAGATGGCCGGACGGCGAGCGCCGGCCACCTGAATAACGGCAGCTGGTTGGCTGTGCGGAAGTGCCTACCCTCTGGCTCTCGGAAGCTTATCTAAGGGACGTACGGGTGATGCGTTCCTTAGATAAGACTGACAGGCGTCTCAGCCAATCAGGTTCGCCGGTAACCTGATTGGTTGAAGCGTCATCGAGGGCGAGAGAAGACATCGAGGGACGTGGAAGGAGGATGGCTGACCCGCAGAAAGGTAAGTGCTGGGCGGGGGGGGGGGGGGGGGGGGAAGAAGCATTATACTGGGCACAGTGGCATCAATGGGCATTATACTTGGCACAGTGGCATCAATGGGCATTATACTGGACACATTGGCATCAATGGCCATTATACTGGGCACAGTGGCATCAATGGGCACATTGGCGACAAAGGGCACAGTGGCGACAAAGGGCACAGTGGCTGCGTTTGATGGCATGGCACAGTGGCTGCGTTTGATGGCATGGCACAGTGGTGACAATTGATGGCACAGTGGCTGCGTTTGATGGCATGGCACAGTGGTGACAATTGATGGCACAGTGGCTGCGTTTGATGGTATGGCACAGTGGTGACAATTGATGGCACAGTGGCTGTGTTTGATGGCATGGCACAGTGACTGTGTTTGATGGCATGGCGCAGTGGTGACAATTCATTGCACAGTGGCTGCGTTTGATGGCATGGCACAGTGGCTGCGTTTGATGGCATGGCACAGTGACTGCATTTGATGGCATGGCACAGTGGTGACAATTGATGGCACAGTGGCTGCGTTTGATGGCATGGCACAGTGGTGACAATTGATGGCACAGTGGCTGCATTTGTCGGGCCTAGTCAGGGCAGGACTTAGGGTGGTGGGGGCCCCTGGGCTTGAGTGTTGAAGGGGCCCCCTGGAGCCGAGAATTGGGGGGGATCGAAGTTGTTGAGCGGGGGGGGGCGAATTGAAGTTGTTGAGCGGGGGGGAGCGCATTATAAAGTTGTTGAGCGGGGGGGGATTTTGCAGTTGTTGAGCCGGGGCCACAGACTGTCATTAGCCCGGCTCTCGGCTTTCTTCCCTTCAGCAGCCACAGTCCTCCACACACCACTCCGGTTCCTCCTGCTTCCGTGCTGCCTCCTCTTGCAGTGCGGGAAAATTAACCCTTTTGCGGGACTGCGGGAAGAAGCCGTCTGTGCGGGAAAGTCCCACAGAATCCGTGCGTGTTGGGAGGTATGCGCAGGGCCGCCATCAGGAATTTTGGGGCCCCTTGCACAGCTTAAGGCATGGGCCCCCTGAAGCAGAGAACCTAGGGGGGGTGGGGGTGCTGCCACCTGAAATTGAGAAGCGTGGGGGCTGCCGCAAATTGAGAAGCGGGGGGGCCTTTACAAAAAAAAGAAGAAATAAAGAAGAAAACAAATATATATAAATATATGTAGCCATCCGGGGCCCTGGGGACCTCTGGGCCTTTTAATAAAAAGAAAAAATAAACCTCTGGGCCCTTTAATAATAAAAAAAAAAACATTTATAAAAAATACATAAAAAAAGGGAGGTTGCCAAACCCGGGGGCCCTGGGGACCTCTGGGCCCCTGGGAACCTCTGGGCCTTTTAATAAAAAATAAAAAAATAAACATTTATAAAAAAAATAAAAAAGGGGGGGTTGCCACATGGGGCCCTGGGGACCTCTGAGCCCTTTAATAAAAAAAATATATATATATATATAAAAAAAAATGTATTTTTTTTATAAAAAAATAAAAAAGGTGGGTTGCCATCCGGGGGCCCTGGAGACCCCTGGGCCCTTTAATAATAATAATAAAAAATATATATATATATATATATATATATATATATATATATATATATATATATATATATATATATATATATATATTTATTATATATAAAAATAAATAAAAAAAAGGGGGGTTGCCGTCCGGGGCCCTGGGGGCCTCCGGGCCCCTGGGGACCTCCGGACCCCTAAAAAAAAAAAAAAAAAAAAAAAAAAATTTTTTTTTTTTTTTTAAAGGGGGCCCCCTATTGGGTGGGGCCCCTGGGCTTGAGCCCAGTCAAGGCCAATGGTAAGTCCGGCCCTGGGCCTAGTGGCTGCATTTGATGGGCACAGTGGCTGCATTTGATGGGCACAGTGAGGCTGCAATTTTTTTTTTCATTTGCGCCCCCCCCCAAAAAAAATTTAGCACCAGCCGCCACTGCAGACAGTTCCCCTTTCAAGGCTCCATCTCCTATTTGGGTGCCAGAATAATACAAAGGTTTTCTAATGAGCGTTTGGGCTGACTGTCGGTGACACCTGCACTCCTCTGGCCTCCTCCAATCGGCAATCATCTGGATGCCACATGCCTCATTTTTACTCTTTTTATTATTAGTAGTAATAAGAAATGACATTGACTTACAGTTTGGTTTCTCCCGATTCACCAGGGTGGTTTTATGGGGGACGATGGGTTTTATTTAATTGCAGATTGGCCGAATATAAACCAGTAATAATAATGTTGGGATAGCAGTACATACCGCAGGCCGTTCACAGAGCAATCTATCCTTCATATCCATATAGTGAAAACACAATCCAAGCATATGGTGCCTGCATTGATCCCTATCTCTATAGATCCCAGGGATATACATTGTTTACTCTCCTTACTGATTCCAGCTGAGTGTGGAGTCTCCACCTTGGAGGTCTATATCTAATCTATTGTGTGGGGCTGAGCAAACATGCCTTCAACTTTCCTTTTCAGGTTTAAAGGGGAAATCTAGGGTACAAGACTAAATAAGAATTCATTCATGGGAATGCATGAGAGTACAAAAAAAAAGGAGCTTCGGAGTTCAAAATGCTTTGTTAAAGGTATACTGTATATATGTCACCACTTCCAACACAGATTTTCTGCATAGAGTCACGTGTTTCATTATTTACTTTGATGAGTATAAAAAAAAATCATATAGCTAACACAAGCATGTTCAAATGTAAAAGTTTAAGAAAAAAAAAATACTTTAACCACTTGCCGACCGGGTCACAAACATTTACGTCGGCAGAATGGCACGGACAGGCAAATCGACGTATATCATGACCGTCATCGTGCCCGCAGGACCCGCGATCGTGTGTAACGGAGCTGCAGAACGGGGGATGCCTGTGTAAACAAGGCATCTCCCCCTTCTGCCTAGTAACACTGACACCGATTGTCTGCTTCCTCTCATCGGGGGCAGCGATCAGTGTCGTGTCACTGCTAGCCCATCCCCCAGACAGTTAGAACACATCCCTAGGACACACTCAAAGGGATTGTAAAGGTTTGTTTTATATTTTCTAAATAGGTTCCTTTAACTGCCGCCGTATAACTGTTACGGCGGCAGATCGGCTCTGCTGTGCGAGAGCACATAGTATAACGTCACTCGCCCAGCAGCCAATAGGGGCGCGTGCGCACGCACGCCCCCCGCTCGCCCCCGACTCCCGTGTTCATGCCTGGCGGGCGCGATCGTCGCCGGGCACCCGCGATCGCTTGTTACAGAGCGAGGACCGGGAGCTGTGTGTGTAAACACACAGCTTCCGGTCCTGTCAGGGGAGAAATGCCTGACCGTCTGTTCATACAATGTATGAACAGCGATCTGTCATTTCCCCTAGTGAGTCCACCCCCCCTACAGTTAGAACACACCCAGGGAATATACTTAACCCCTTCTCCGCCCCCTAGTTTTAACCCCTTCCCTGCCAGTGGCATTTTTATAGTAATCCAATGCATTTTTATAGCACTGATCACTATAAAAATGTCAATGGTCCCAAAAATGTGTCCGCAGTGTCTGCCATAATGTCGCAGTACCGAAAAAAAATCGCTGATCGCCGCCATTACTAGTTAAAAAAAAATATTAATAAAAATGCCATAAAACTATCCCCTATTTTGTAAACGCTATAACTTTTGCGCAAACCAATCAATGAACGCTTATTGCGATTTTTTTTTTTTTACGAAAAATATGTAGAAGAATACGTATCGGCCTAAACTGAGGAAAACATTTTTTTTATATATATTTTGGGGGATATTTATTATGGTAAAAAGTCAAAAATATAATTTTTTTTCAAAATTGTCGCTCTATTTTTGTTTATAGTGCAAAAACTAAAAACCGCAGAGGTGATCAAATACCACCAAAATAAAGCTATATTTGTGGGAAAAAAGGACGCCAATTTTGTTTGGGAGCCACGTCGCACGACCGCGCAATTGTCAGTTAAAGCGACGCAGTGCTGAATCGCAAAAAGTGCTCTGGTCTTTGGCCAACCAAATGGTCCGGGGGTTAAGTGGTTAAAAGTGAATTTGTATTATTGACTAGAGACAACAATGTATTAACATATTTTTAACAAGCAGTAAGAGCTTTAAAACAAGTTCCCACTGTCCTATATAGCTGCATGTACTGTAAAGTAATTCATTTTCAAGATCCACAAAGACTCTATGGACCTGTTTACACCATGTTTTTGCTGTAACACATGCATTAATGCAGTAGTAAACCGCCATTTTTTTTAAAAACCTGCATTGCATACTAGCACATAATGTGAAACATACCTTAAAACTGGGCTTCCATCTTCACCCGGTCTTCTATTCGGGTTGGCGGGCTCCGGATCTTTTGATTGGATGAGCAGCAATGATGTCACGGCACAGGGCTGTGAAGGAACGACACAGTGCATGTTTAGAAGATTATTATTATTATTATAGGCTTACCTATAGGTAAAAATTGTCCATGGAGTGATCTCCCAATTTAATGCACGTAGTACTACAATGCACAATAAAGAGATTGTAAAGGTATTTTTTTTTTTTATAACAAACATGATTATACTTACCTGCTCTGTATTGCACAGAACGGCCACAAACCTCCTCTTCTTGGGTCCCTCCTGCCGGCACTCCTGGCTCCTCTCTCTGTCCAGTGCCCCTCATGGGACTCGTTACCGCAGAAATATGGTGTGAGCATTGGGAAAATTTTGCATTTCCTTCACTTTAGAGAGATTGCCTCTCACTTCCTTAAGACCCCTTTCACACTGAGGAGTTTTTCAGGCGGTACAGCGCTAAAAATAGCGCTGCTATACCGCCTGAAAAACTCCTGGGGCCAGATCCACGTAGCGGATCGTAATTTTCGGCAGGCGTAGCGGATCGTATTAACGCTACGCCGCCGCAACTTTGAGAGGCAAGTGCTGTATTCATAAAGCACTTGCCTCTAAATTTACGGCGGCGTAGCGTAAATCTGCCGGCGTAAGGGCGCAGAATTCAAATGTTAAAGATGTGGGCGTGTTTTATCTTAATTTTACTTGACCCGACGTAAATGACGTTTTTTCGGAACGGCGCATGCGCCGTCCATGGGGGTATCCCAGTGCGCATGCTCGTAATTAACTCGCAACAAGCCAATGCTTACGACGTGAACGTCATTCTACGCAAAGCCCTATTCGCCAACGACTTACGCAAACAACGTAAAATTTTCAAAATTCGACGCGGGAACGACGTCCATACTTAACATTGAGTACGCCTCATATAGCAGGGGTAACTTTACGCCGAAAGCCTTACGGAAACTATGTAAAAAAAATGCGCCGGCCGGACGTACGTTTGTGGATTTGCGTATCTAGCTAATTTGCATACTTAACGCGGAATTCGACTGAAGCGCCACCTAGCGGCCATCGTAATTATGCACCTTAGATCCAAGGGTTTTAACCATTCTCTACTTTATCCAAAATGAAAAAAATGGCGTTTGGTATACTTTCAACTTTTATAACTTCTCAAAATATTTGCTCACTGAAAACACAATATACTTCACAAAAAATGCTGCTATGGGTAAAGTTATCTTTTTTTTCTTCTGTATAATAAAGTTAACCAGATCTTTTATTTGTTTCATGAACTGTTGCATTTTCTTTACCCTGCAGGACGGGGAGACCCCCATCATATCAACATGCCGGAAGGAGCCCTGAAAGGAAGCAGAGTGCGACCAGGTGAAAAAGGTACGTTTTATGCGATTTGCCTCTGATCTGATATGATCATTTACGCCTCACTTTGCTGTAATGAGGGGTAAATGGATACCTGTCTGGCCCTTAAAGGGGTTGTAAAGGTCCTTTTTTATTTTCTAAATAAGTTCCTTTAAGCTAGTGCATTGTTGGTTCACTTACCTTTTCCTTCGACTTCCCTTCTAAATGTTTTTTTCTTTGTCTGAATTTCTCCATTCCTGTTCCTCCTCAGTAAACTTGCCCCCATCATCCAAGCCATTCTGGCTGGGGTTTAGTCTGCGTGCTCGCCCCCTCCCTTGGGACTACATCCCTGCGGGGAGAAGCTGTGTCTCCCCGCAGGGATGTAGTCCCAAGGGAGGGGGCGAGCACGCTGACTAACCCCCCAGCCAAAATGCACAGAGTCTCCCCGCAAGGATGTAGCCCCAAGGGAGGGGGCGCGCACGCTGACTAACCCCCAGCCAGAACGGCTCGGATGATGGGGGCAAGCTTACTGAGGAGGAACAGGAAGTGAGAAATTCAGACAAAGAAAAAAAACATTTAGAAGGGAAATCGAAGGAAAAGGTAAGTAAACCAACAATGCACTAGCTTAAAGGAACCTATTTCGAAAATAAAAAACAAACCTTTATAACCCCTTTAAAGCGGTAGTAAACCACCGTTTTTTTTTTTGTTATAATGTGCTGGTATGCCCGCATACTAGCACATTATGTAAAATATACCTTAAAACTAAGCCCTCCCGTGGCGCGCTGTCACCGCTGACAGAGCTTCCATCTTCACGTCTTCCTTCTGGGTTGGCGGGCTCTAATCCTTTTATTAAACAAGCTGCAGTGGCATCACTCCCACTCATGCATGCAGGAGCCGCTGTTTACGGCCCAGGGCTCTGAAAGAACAGCACGGGTATAGCGTTCCTTCAGAACGCATGCACGGGTGACCTCACTGGAGGCTTCACAAGTAAGTATTTCCTAAACAGTGCATGTTTAGGAGATATTTACTGTACCTCTAGGTAAGACTTATTATAGGCTTACCTAGAGGTAAAAATCATCCATGGGAGTTTACTCTCACTTTAACATGGGCAAAGGGGGTTTAGGCGGTTCAGAAGAATGAGATGCCTTGTGTTTGACAGACATTGACAGATTGATTTATTATAACTTGAAAATAATTAATGTGACCAGTTTACTTTTTGTGTGTGCCGCTCAGGCTCGGTGAACAGGGGATGTATAAGTGGGTGCCTCCGCATCTGCTGATAAGAGTGCCGGTGATCTGCCAATCTGGTTCCGGCTAACGAGAAAGTTCCTTTAAGGACTGTGCAGGCGCAATCCTTGCCGAGCGAAATCTATGAACCTCGGCCGGCATCCAGGGCGACGTGGAATTTGAGGAAAGTGGCCAGACGGCCTCAAGTCCTCGCTTCGCTCGGCCTCCTGGCTCTTTTTTTAACATCCTCCAATCCACGGGGATGTTAAAGAATGAGCCTGGATGCCGGCAGAGATTTCCGTCGGCAAAGAATTGTGCCTGCGCAGTCCTTAAAGGAACTTTCTCATCAGGGGAACCTTAACGACAAGTCACCAGCAGGGGATAAAGCTCATCCTGGCTTCTGTAGTGGCTCAGAGGGAAAAGGGGTGACCCCTGTTGCCGCACATCTGAAAGATCCTAGGGAGGTGAGTGGAGTGACAACCTCAGCCTGGACTCTGACCAGGCCAATGCACCCAACGCGTTTCGCTTTGCCACCGGCGCTCCATAGGGTGGAGTGAAACATGTTTTTGGGTGTGACCTGGTCAGAGTCCAGGCTGAGGTTGCCACTCCACTCAACTCCCTAGGATCTTTCAGATGTCCGGCAATAGGGGTCACCCATTTTCCCTTTGAGAAAATGTATGTTATGGAAAAATTAATACATAATCTGGTCTGGTCTGTATAGGCAAAAACTCCTTTAGTGCTCAATTTATTTATTATATATTAGTAGCTAGATTCAGAAAGACTTAGGCTGGCGTATCAGTAGATACGCCAGCCTAAGTCTGAATTTGCGCTGGCGCTAATTTAAGCGTATTCTGGTAACCAGATACGCTTAAATTAGGCTCAGATACGAGTGTCTTACACCGTCATATCCTAAAGTGTAATTTTTAGGCTGACCGCTAGGTGGCGATTCCATTGCGGTCGGCGTAGAATATGTAAATCACTAGATACGCCTATTCACGAATGTACGCCCGGCCGACGCAGTACAGATACGCCGTTTACGTAACGCATTATCAGGCCTAAAGTTATTCCATCCAATAGCTGGAATAGTAATGTTAAGTATGGCCGCCGTTCCCGCGTCGAAATTCGAACATTTTACATCGTTTGCGTAAGTCGTCCGTGAATAGGGATTTACGTCATTTACGTCCACGTCAAAACCAAATAGGACCGTGCGGCGTACTTTGCCGCAATGCACACTGGGATATGTACATGCGCCGTTCGTAAATTACGTCAATCACGTAAGGTCACCCTCCATTACCATAAAACATGCCCCCTCCGCTAAATTTGAATTTTGCACGCTTACGCCCGCCCGATTTACGCTACGCCGCCGTAACTTAGCAGGCAAGTACTTTGTGAATCATGTACTTGCCTCGCTAACTTACGGCGGCGTAGTGTAAATGCCATACGCTACGCCGCTGCAACTATGCGCTCGCCATCCTGAATCTAGCTATAGGTTTGTAGAAATGCATAATCACAGAGGGCTTAGGGGTGTAGGTAACTGAAATTCAGTCCTAGTTATTTAGCCAATATCAATGTTAGCAAACCATCACTGTCCATAACCCTGAACTTTAGTCTTGTAACATATCCATCTCTCTCCTAGCTGCCCCCAGGCCTTCATCTGTTAGTTCTCTGAGCGGAATAGTAGCCGGGATGTCTGGCAGCTGTACCTCCGTGAATACCGTTTGTTCGGACAGCGATCGTCCGGTTAGCCTCAGTTCCTCCACCTCATCTGCCTCCTTGCAAGACAGCCACAGTTCCTTTGGAAGTAGCGGGACTCTTGGCTCCTCGCAGTACTGCAGCCCCCCATATCCCCAGCGGAATGGCAGTGACATTAGCCTTGATCTTACCCCTGTGGCCCAGCTGGAGTGTGAACACAAGGGACTGCCCAATGAAAGAGCCTTCCTGGGCTGTACATGGTCTCCAATTCTACGAAAAGCCAAGGATCCAAAGGCCAAGCTTTCCCATCTGGACAGAGTGGTGCTGGAGATCTTGGAAACCGAGCAGGCCTATGTCAGAGACCTCAAAAGCATTGTAGAGGTATGACACTTTGGATTTATTGTGGCTGAAGTATTTGTGTGTATAAACCGTTTGTGTGCTAACATCCCCATCCCGAGTTGTGTTTCTTCATCCAAAGCAGATGGCGGACATATGTTCTGCAAATGCCATGTTTTTATTGTTACTTTTATTTAATCGGTATCCAGACAACGCTTGATAGTTGAGTTATGTTTTTTTTATTGTGAGAACAGAGCTGCAATACAACCTCACACTCTGATATCTACATATTGTTATTGATGTTTCGCCTACACCTAATCAAGGTTGCTTGTGAACTTTATTGGACTGTAGCCTGTATTCACTAGGAGCCTGAGAACTGCGATAGGATTGCAAAAACACTGGCCCAGATTCAGAGAGCAATTGCGTCTGCGTAACCATAGTTACGCAGCGCAATTGCTTACTTGCGCCGGCGTAACGACTTCTCCTGATTCAGAGAGCTCGTTACGCCGACTGCAGCCTAAGATATGCGTGGCATAAGGCTCTTATGCCCTCATATCTTAGGCTGCATTCTTACGTTGGCCGCTAGGGGGCGTTCCCGTTGTGGTCAGCGTATAGTATGCAAATTGCATACTAACGCTGATTCACAACCCTACGTACGCAGTTTACGTTGTTTGCGTACGTCGGGTTTCGCGTAAGGCTGCACATGCTAAAAGCAGGGGCAGCCAATGCTAAGGATACCCGTCGTTCCCGCGTCGCGAGGTTTGAAATTTACGTAGTTTGCCTAAGTGAATCGTGAATGGCGCTGGACGCCATTCACGTTCACTTTGAAGCAAATGACGTCCTTGCGACGTCATTTACTGCAATGCATGTCGGGAAAGTTTCCCGACGGAGCATGCGCTCTACGCTCGGCGCGGGAACGCGCCTAATTTAAATGATTCCCGCCCCCTACGGGATCATTTACATTAGGCGCCCTTACGCACGGCATTTTTGAAGAGCGCCCGCGCAAATTACGTGGCTACTGCTTCATGAATGAAGCGTAGCGCAAATAATTTGCGTAGGCGCAGGGTAAAAAGGGTACACTGCACCTCCGTAAGGAGCGCGCAGCTGTACCTGAATCTACCCCAATGTAATTACCATGGCAACTCATTTAAAAAAAAAAAAAAGTGATATATAAGTAAGGCTAATGCAGTCAAAACTTTTGCCAGATCTGATGCAGTAGGGAACC
Source organism: Rana temporaria (assembly GCF_905171775.1). NCBI lineage: Eukaryota > Metazoa > Chordata > Amphibia > Anura > Ranidae > Rana > Rana temporaria. The sequence continues at coordinate 45,213,755 of NC_053497.1, read as the reverse complement.
TGTCTTGCAAAACAATTATGCCGCGTACACACGATCGGTCAAACCGATGAGAACGGTCTGATGGACCGTTTTCATTGGACCAAACCGATCGTGTGTAGGCCCCATCGGTTACTTATCCATAGGTTAAAAAAAAGCAATCTTGTTTTTAAAAAAAACGATCGTCTGTAGGCACGTCCATCGGTTAAAAATCCATGCATGCTCAGAATCAAGTCGACGCATTCTTGGAAGCATTGAACTTCGTTTTTTTCAGCACGTCATTGTGTTTTACGTCACCGCGTTCTGACACGATCGTTTTTTTTTAACTGATGGTGTGTAGGCATGACTGACTATCAGTCAGCTTCATCGGTTAACCGATGAAAACGGTCCATCAGACCGTTTTCATCTGATGGACCGATCGTGTGTACAGGGCATCAGACTTTCCTAAAGCCTTGTACACACGCTCGGTTTTCACGGCGGTAAAAAGTCTGCGGTGAAAACCGAGGGGAAAGCCGAGAACCCGGCTGTCATGAAAACTGTCATGAAGCTTTGGCCGGGAATCCCTGCCGTGTGTATGCTCCATGGGCGCTGCCTCGCAGTGTTTCCCATAGAGTATTAGTAAATCTGGCGGCAAACAAGCCGCCGGGAATCCCGACGGGAAAATAGAGAGCAGGTTCTCTATTTTCCCGTGGAGATTCCCGTCTGTTTTCCTGACGGGAAAAATGCTAGGAAGCATACACACATCCGGCTTTCCCGGCCAAAAGCTCTCTTGGCAGTTTTTCTGTGTGTACGAGGCTTAAGAAGACCCCCTCCTAAAATTAGTAGTTAGGTCCTTCCAGTGAAGCCATATTGACGCCTGCAGCATCCTGAAAATGTCTGGTAAGATTTTCATGTACAGTATGTATTGTACTTGACTATTTCAGTTCCCAGTGAATGGGGGTGTCAGCCCAAGCAGGGCTGTCTTTAATATTGAATGGACCCTGAGCAAACATTTTTTTGGGCCCCCTCTTCCATGCAATTTCACTCTTCACATGCTTTAAGACATACAATAAATAGCAGCTAGACTCAAAGGCCCAGATTCTCAAAAGAGATACGACGGCGCATCTCCAGATACGCCGTCGTATCTCTGCCTAGTGCCGTTGTATCTATGCGACTGATTCTTAGAATCAGTTATGCATAGATATCCCTTTGATCCGACGGGCATAAGTCTCTTACGCCGTCGGATCTTAACTATAATTTTTTTTTGCCCGCTAGGTGGCGCTTCAGTCGATTTCCCCATCGAGTATGCAAATTAGCTAGATATGCGAATTCCCGAATGTACGCACGGCCGACGCAGTAAAGTTACGACGTTTACGTTAGGCTTTTCCCGGCGTAAAGTTGCCCCTGGGTCTATGAGGCGCAGTCAATGTTAAGCATTGCCGTCGTTCCCGCGTCGAAAATTAAAAAAGTTACGTTGTTTGCGTAAGTCGTCCGTGAATGGTGCTGGACGTAATTTACGTCCACGTCAAAACCAATGACGTCCTTGTGACGTCATTTAGAGCAATGCACGCTGGGATTTTTTAGGGACGGCGCATGCGCAGTTCGTTCGGCGCGGGGACGCGCTTCATTTAAATGATACCCCCTACCCGCCAAATTTGAATTCCGCCAGGTGATTTACGTTACGCCGCCGCAACTTTACACGCAAGTGCTTTCTGAATAAAGCACTTGCCTGAAAAAGTTTTGGCGGCGTAATGTAAATCAGATACGTTATGCCCGCCCAAATTTACGCCCATCTACGAGAATCTGGGCCAAAATCGGTTTACTCAATCAGATCAGGCAGCGATTGCGATTGGTTGCCAGAGGTTGTGCACTTGGGGGCTAAGAATATGCATGCATCATACATACTAGGGGGAGTACAACTGGGGGGATCCGTAGTGGAGAAGGATCTGGGGGTTTTGGTAGATCATAAGCTCAATAAGGGCATGCAATGCCAAGCTGCGGTTTCCAAAGCGAGCAAAGTCCTTTCTTGTATAAGAGAGGTATGGACTCCAGAGACAGAGATATCATTTTGCCCCTGTACAAATCATTAGTAAGACCTCATCTGGAATATGCAGTTCAGTTTTGGGCACCAGTTCTCAAAAAGGATATCAGAGAACTGGAGAAAGTGCAGAGAAGGGCAACCAAACTGATAAGAGGCATGGAGGAGCTCAGCTATGAGGAACTGAATTTATTCACTCTTGAGAAGAGGAGATTAAGAGGGGATATGATCAACATGTACAAATATATAAGGGGTCCATATAGTAAACTTGGTGTTGAGTTATTCACTTTACGGTCAACACTGAGGACAAGGGGGCACTCTTTACATCTAGAGGAAAAGAGATTTCATCTCCAAATATGGAAAATGTGGAATAGACTCCCTCCAGAGGTGGTTCTGGCCAACTCAGTAGATTGCTTTAAGAAAGGCCTGGATTCTTTCCTAAATGTACACAATATAACTGAGTACTAAGATTTATAGGTAAAGTTGATCCATCCTCTCGGGGGATCAGGTAGGATTTTTTTCCCCTGTTGTAGCAAATTGGATCATGCTCTGCTGGGGTTTTTCACCTTCCTCTGGATCAACTGTGGGTGTAGAATTGGGTATATGGGATTGTATGATATTATTTGATTTTTGTTTGTTTTTTTATGGTTGAACTGGATGGACTTGTATCTTTTTTCAACCTGACTAAGAGCCCATTCACATCTAGGCGACAAAACGCCCGACGCCGGACGCTTGTGCCGCTAGAGGGGAGAATTCCCATTTCTGTCTATGGAGATGGTTCACATCTCATAGACGCCATACGCCTGCCGCCTGAAAAAAAGTCCCGGACCCTTTTTTTCAGGCAAGATTGGCGTTCGGCCATACAAAGCAATGGCAAGGCTTTGTAAAAAAAAAAAAAAAAAGTTACACACTCGCGGCAAAATACGCCGCGTACGCGGCGTATCTTGTCGCGGAGGTGTGAATGGAGCCTAACTATGTAACTATGTTACAGTGTATCATTACCGCTCACTGACTGGCTACCAGAGGTTACAGCACACATTATGCCTCACAGTTTATTTTCTAGAGGTTACAGCACATGATTTATGCTTGTTGATTGGCTGCTAGAGATTACTGTACATCAATGTTGATCACTGATTGATTGCTAGAGGTTACTGGACATCTATACAGCTCACTAATTGGTTGTTAGAGGTTACTGCATATTATTACTGCTCACTGATTGGTTCCTAGATGTTACTGCATATCCTTACCGCTCAATGATTGGTAGCAAGAGGTTAGTGCACAGCATTACTGCTCACTGATTGGTTGCCACAGGTTACAGCACATCATCTACTCACTGCCTGCACACCAAGGACTGCCCACCAATGTAATGGGGACACTGGCCACTAGTGTGAATGAAAGGATTGTGCACCAAGCCCCAATATATTGAGAAGATTTACACTGACCACCAATTTAACTGAGACATTTAGCCTGCTTTCACATTTGTGTGTGTCAGGAATAAGCGCAAAATCGGGCTGATGTTAGGCTTAAAGCGGAGGTGCAGCCGCAATTTTTTTTAAAGTCAGCAGCTACAAACACTGTAGCTGCTGACTTTTAATAAGGACACTCACCTGTCCTAGGCGCCCACGATGTTGGCCCGCCGAGGCTGATCCCTCGATTGTGGCAGGTCCCCGCGCCGCCATCCTCACTAAGGGTCCTATTCCCCAGAAGACAACGCGAGGAGGACAACCAGCCATGGACTTGGAAGAGGCAGATTAGGAAGATCTGCCTAGCAACCACCATTTCTTTATTTTAATTTTTTTATTTTATTTTTAGCATTTTTATGTAATTTTTATTTTTAGGGTGGACCTCCACTTTAATGACTATAATTGTAGGCAGGAATTTCAAGCATGCTCATTTACCTCCCCAGTGGGCAGCATTCAGTACAAGTGATGGTAGATATTACCTCAGGGGGACATGATATTCATATGAATGCTGCCTCTATTTACATATCAATGCCGCGGTCCACGACTATTTACATATTAATGCTGCCGCTATTTACATATCAATGCCGCGGTCCACGACTATTTACATATCAATGCCGTGGTCCACGACTATTTACATATCAATGCCGTGGTCCACGACTATTCACATATTAATGCTGCCGCTATTTACATATCAATGCAGGTTATTTACATATAAACACAAGGGGCTAGATTCAGGTAGGGGCGCGCATAGTTACGGCGGCGCAGCGTATTGTATTTATGCTACGCCGCCGCAACTTACAGGAGCAAGTGCAGTATTCGTAAAGCACTAGCTCCGTAAGTTGCGGCGGCGTAGCGTAAATGGGGCCAGCGTAAGCGCGCGTAATTCAAATATGGAAGGGGGGGGGCGTGTTTTATGTTAATCTATGATGACCTGACGCGCCGTCCGTGTACATATCCCAGTGTGCATTGCTCCCAAGTACGCCGCAACGACGTATTGGTTTCGACGTGAACGTAAATTACGTCCAGCCCTATTCGCGAACGACTTACGCAAACAACGTAAAAAATTAAAGAATCGAAGCGGGAACGACGTCCATACTTAACATTGCGTGCGCCTCATAGAAGCAGGAGCAACGTTACGCCGAAAAAGCCTTACGCAAACGTCATAAAAAACTACCGCTGGGCACACGTACGTTTGTGAATCGGCGTAACTAGGTAATTTGCATACTCTACGCCGAAAACAACGGAATCGCCCCTAGCGGCCAGCGTAAAAATGCACACAATTATACGCCGCCGCATTCAAGTTACGTCGGCGGAGGAAGCCTATTTTTTCGACGTATCTGCCTTGGAGAATCGGCGTAAAGATACGCCGGCGCAGATTTGAAATTACGGCGGCGTATCTGGAGATACGCCGCCGTATCTGCTACATAAATCTAGCCCAAGGTCTGCAGGTGAGTCATCTGTACATATGCAATAGGACAGAGCTGGGCAGCAGCAACGGAACTTTACACTGAGAAATCGGGACACAGCACAGGGCTAAAACTTCAAGGGAATTTACACTGGGATAGTTGGCAAGTAAGAGATAGCGGCTTTGGGCCCCACAACAATGATGGGGCCCAAGGCAGCTTCCCCTTTTACCCGGCCTTAAAAACTGTCCTGAGCTCAAGTCTGATCATTGGAGGACAGCAAGCTGAGTTCTCAGCTAGAAAATTAAGCTCTCATGCTGTGGAACACCAGGGATTTCACACAAAGGAAGCAATACAAAGAGAATAGGATACCTTTTCATACAAGTACATGGTACAACAAGCACATATCAGGAATATGAAATGTTCTTTAAGACTGCATTAATATCCTGCATATTTATATACTGAATTTGAGAAATTTCGTTGAAGAAACGTAAGGAGGAATTTGTAGAACAGATTTCATAATTTTTTTGAACAGTGTGTAAAGAAAAAAGTATAACACAGAATTTTTTAAATCATTGTGTACATAATATGGTATATGTACAGGACATGATTAATGGGAGAAATGGATAAATTGCTCTTGTATTTTTATTTATATAAGACCAGAAGTATACAGAATTATGTCAGGGTTGGTATGCAGAGGTCCCGGTGGAAGGATTTGTTTGTAGATCATCACCCATGGCCTTCCATAGAATCAGTCACACAGCTGGAGATGCTTGCTTCATAGGATGCTTTTAAAGACCCCAAAATGTGCTTTCCTAATGGGATTAACCCAATGTATTTAATATACAGAAGTACTTAAACTTTTATAAGGGTCTGACATGAAAACAAAATAAGAAAATGCAGTTTTTGAAGGACCACATCAGCACATGCATGTTGTCTTTCTACCAGAGCTGGGCACTGATACTAGGCATAGGGATGTGAGGACACCAGTACTGCACAGCCCACTACTAAAATAATAAAGATATTCTATAGCCTTGTTCTGGCTGGAGTAGTGAGAAGCATTTAATATCTGATCTGGGATCTGTGTTTTCATATACCCTGTTTCCCCAAAAATAAGACTTACCCTGAAAATAAGACCTAGCGTTATTTTCCAGGAGGGCTGCAATATAAGCCCTACCCCGAAAATAAGCCCTAGTTACAAAAATGCTTGTAAAATCCTATAATCCAACATATTACAGTAGTATATAATGTACAATGTGTGTGTTTCTGTAATATAATTGCGGGGAAGAGAGCTCCGGTGGGAAAAAGAAGTGCAGAGCGGCGCTATACAAAAAGTATATTACAGAAACGCAAACATTGTAAATTATATACTACTGTAATAGAGTGGATTATAGGATTTTACAAGCATCTTAACTCAGTTTACACTGGGGATTCCTGACAGGCAGGGAGAGAGAAGGGGAGAGAGGACAGCACATTATATGGTAAGACCTACCCCGAAAATAAGCCCTACTGTGTCTTTTGTTGGCATAATTAATATAAGACCTGGGCTTATTTTCGGGGAAACACGGTATGCATTTGATGGCCAGGGTCAAGGAGGCCATATGGGATTGTTTTATTCATAATTGCACATATTCTGTATACTCTCCTGTTTCAAATAATCTTTCATAGACTATTGTTAAAATCTTTTTTCCTCATATGGATGTCCTGTAAACAGGATATTTGTATTTGATATACTGCATGTGATTTAGATGACCTATAAATTGTAATTTTCACAATCTAAACAAGTACGATTTTCTTAAAGTTTGAGTAAGATTGAAAGTAGGATTGGCGCTACATTAAATAATACATGTATGTGAAAGTGCAGCACCATTTCTCCCACTGACACCACTAATGGGGCACAGTTTCTCCCTATGATACTAACAATGGGGCACTATTCCTCCCCTAAATACCAGGGGCCATATTCTGAGTAAAGTTACGATGGAGTATCTCAGGATACTCCATCGTATCTCTCTTTTTTGGGCCGCGTATCTATGCGAGTGATTCTTAGAATCATTTTCGCATAGATACGCTTAAGATCCGACATGTGTAAGTCACTTACACTGTTGGATCTTAAATGTAATTACTCCGCCGGCCGCTAGGTGGCGTTTACGTTCAGGTCTCATTTGTTTATGCAAATGAGCCTGATACGCCGATTCACGAACGAAATCGCGTCGCGTAACCGTCGCTAACGTCGTTTGCGTAGGCGTAAGGTTACCCCTGCTATATGAGGGGTAACCTTACGCCAATCCCACGTAGGCCATGTTAAGTATGGCGTCGGGTCCGCGTCGTGTTTTCCCGTCGGGTACGTCGTTTTACTAAGTCGTCCGCGAATACGACTTTACGTCAATGACGCACACGTCGGCGTCATTGACGTTTTACACCGAGAACTGGAGCATGCGCACTGGGCTATTTAAAGCCCGGCGCATGCGCAGTTCGTTCGAATCGGGGGCGCGCTTAATTTAAATACAAGCCGCCCCCTTGGATATACGCGGGGATACGCCGGGCCAAATACACTACGCCGCCCCAAACTACGGAGCAAGTGTTTGGGGAATACAGCACTTGCTCCTGTAGGTTGGGGCGGCGGAGTGTAAATGGCTTACGCGCCGCCTGCCGAAAATGTAAGAGAATATGGCCCCAGATGTTTACTCCCACTGATGCCAGAAAAATGTCCACTTCTGCTGGCCAAAGTCCAGCCCTCCTAGAATCTGGAGGACAATAAACCGCCTATTTGCTTGTATGTTTTTGGAGACCCCTGAGCTAGAATATCATTTTTGGGTGGACTGTCCCTTCAACTGCTATTCCTGAGTCCTTTCTCTCTGCCAGTGTTGCCAACCGTCCATATTTTTACGGACAGTTCGTAAAAACTGGCACTTTTTTCCCCCGTTCATAAATGTCCGTAGTTGCGGGGATGTGCCAGTAAAAATAGCCAAGATCGGTTGGGTTTGGAACTGCGCATGGAGATTAGAAGCAGGGGGTGATGGTGGCTGCAGTGGCACCGCAGAGGGGGATGGAGGCAGGGGGAGATTGGAGGCAGGGGGAGATTGGAGGTAGGGGGTGATTGGAGGCAGGGGGTGTTGGTGGCACCGCAGAGGGGGATGGTGGCACCACCAAGGGTGGGGGATGGAGACAGGGGTTGTTGGTGGCACCGCAGAGGGGGATGGAGGAAGGGGGTGATTGGAGGCAGGGGGCCTGGGGGAGATTGGAGGCACCACAGAGGGGGTGAAGGCAGGGGGTGTTGGTGGCAGAGGGGGATGGAGGCAGGGGGCCTGGGAGAGATTGGAGGCACCACAGAGGGGGTGTTGGTGGCAGAGGGGGATGGTGGCAGGGGGTGATGTGACTAAATCATTTGACCTTATTATATCGAAAATAATAAAAATATGTTTTTTTACCTTAATATCTACCTTAAATCACATTGCTATTTGCCTAGCGTACTTGTTTGTAGCCTAAATACTGAAATTTGCACCTAAAAATGTAATTTAGTAACTTTTGTGAAATGCCAGTAAAAACGTGGCTGTGCCAGTAAATTTCGGGTGTCGTGACAGTAAATTTCAATCTGGTAGGTTGGCAACACTGCTCTCGGCTTTCCTCAGTTGCTTAACTTTTTTTCCTCCAAATTTCAAAGGTTAAGTACTGAGATAATGAAATCAGACGGTCTGCCACCCCCTTCTTCTGCTGCCCTCTCACCACATACTAGAGCCTGTATAGCGATAGTTCCAACACAGTCTAATATCTTTATTCACAGCAGGGAAGCCTTGTGCTATATGCAACGTATTCATTTACAATCTACAGATCAAAACACCAATGCGACGTGACACGTGGAAGCCAATTCCAGTGTTAGGCTAGGAACATGCCATCGTATGATGGATGAAAGTCCAGCTGTCCATGCCATAGAGCTGTATTATTAGCTCAGAGGCAGCTGTGCGCTCATTTTCTCCATAACTGTAATTTCTCTATGAGGAAGCGGCGCAATGGTTTTGTGGTCTCCAGTGAGGGATACTCAAGCTATCTGCGGATGTATCGCTTTAAGGATGGAATTCTCCAACACATGGGGCCGTATCAGCAGATGGCGTTATCGTTCTTTTTGGTTATAGGACTATCTGATGGTGAAGAAAAAGATGATTGACGACTTGTAAAAAACTTCCCCCCGGCGCATAAGGCGCATCACCAGTTTTCCGAAAGTACCCGAACTGCTAGTCGGCTCTATACGGCACTATACGGCGCCTGCGCCTGCCATGTAGAGCTGACTGCGCAGGTGCCGTATAGAGCCGGCTACTTTCGGAAAACTGGTGACGCGCCTTATGCGCCGGGGGGAAGTTTTTCACAAGGCGTCAATCATCTAACCTCTGCATAGGAACGCCTACTCCCGCAGGAGTGAGAACCCGGAAGCCAGGTGGAAAATAACAATAAGACGGTATGTTCAGCAAAAAAAAAAACAAAAAAAAAACGGCATAGTGTAAATGTTGGAATTATACTGAATGGAATGTTAAATACATGTTTTTAGGGTGAACCTCCGCTTTAAAGGAACCTATTTAGAAAATAAAAGACAAACCTTTACAGCCCCTTTTTAATTCTCCTGCTCCTGATGATCACAGTGATACCACATATGTTTATGTTAGTTGTTGTTTGTATTCGTAGTATAGTCCAAAAACAATAGTGCCCATTTTGCTTTTTTGTTATCCTACCCAAAACACACAGGGCCAGATTCACGTAGATCTGCGGCGGCGTAACGTATCGCATTTACGTTACGCCGCCGCAAGTTTTACGGGCAAGTGCTTGATTCACAAAGCACTTGCCTGTAAAGTTGCGGCAGCGTAGCGTAAATCCCCCCGGCGCAAGCCTGCCTAATTCAAATGATCCGGGTAGGGGGGGCGTGGATCATTTAAATTAGGCGCGTTCCTGTGCCGAACGTACTGCGCATGCGCCGTCCCTAAAATTTCCAGACGTGCATTGCGGTAAATGACGTCGCAAGGACGTCATTGGTTTCGACGTGAACGTAAATGGCGTCCAGCCCCATTCACAGACGACTTACGTAAACGACGTAAAATTTTCAAATTGCGACGCGGGAACGACGGCCATACATTGGATACGCCACCTAGGGGGCAGCTTTATCTTTATGCCGCGTATCTCTTACGGAAACGGCGTAAATTTACTGCGACGGGCAAGCATACATTCGTGAATCGGCGTAATGACTCATTTGCATATTCTACGCCGACCACAATGGAAGCGCCACCTAGCGGCCAGCGTAAATATTGCACCCTAGGATACGACGGCACAGGCCATTGTATCTTAGGCATGTTTAAGTGTATCTCCGTTTGAGAATACACTTAAACATACGACGGGCTTAGATTCGGAGTTACGTCGGCGTATCTGCTGATACGCCGGCGTAATTCTTTGAGAATCTGGCCCACAGACACTAACTGATACTGATACAAAAAAAAACTGATCCTAACCTTAACCCAAACACTAACCCTTACACTGACCTAGATCAAACCTTGATCGAGGTATTTTTTATTACATTTTTTTATTATTAGTAGTAGTATTTTGTACACGCTTTTTTTTTCTCTGAAAGAAGAGAGAGAGATACTAAGTATCTTCCTCCTCTATTCACAGAGAAAGAAGGAATGGGGGCAGGCTTCAAAGTGACTGATCACCAGCGGCGGCCAGTGCATAAGGGGAGCAGGGGCGCCGCCCCCCTAATCTCCATGTGCCGCCCCCTAATTACCATGCGGGGCACCAGCGCATACATTTCTATAAGTCTTTTTTTTTTTTAAGCACATGATTAGAGCCTAAAGCTCTAATTGGCCTCAAAAACATTGGGCTCGAGCCCACCCATTTGTGACATTAGCGAATCAATAATCGCCATTGTCTTCCGGCTTCTCCTCCTGGCCAATCAGGACAGGAAGTGGGTCTTAAGACCGGATTGGCTGGGAGGAGAAGCCGTGGAAGCCAGGACCTGGGTGGGGTAAGTGCAGACATGGCGGGGGGGGGGGGGGGTTTGTTTGCCACCCTCCCCCCCCCAAAAAAAAACTTGAGCACCAGCTGCCACTGCTGATCACTGTAAGGCCCCTTCCACACAGGGACGGATCTGCTTGCATATTTATCAGACCAAAATAGAAAAAAAATAAGAGATGTTCATTGTTAGACTTTAATAATGTGAGTTGTGATGCTAACACTCATGATCTATGGAAGGTATTGAACTTCATCTCCATGGATCATTGTGAAGAGACACATGAGTGTGATTGATGTGGGGAAGAAGGATACCATTTGGTAACAGTTGCTGAGGATCCTGCAGACAACAGTCTCTAGCTAGGCTTATTAACTCACATGCAGAAAGCGAACAACAGTTCTTGGTTATGGCATACCTCCCGACTTTCTGAGATGACAGAGAGGAATACATTTTAACCACTTCAATACCGGGCACTTTCCCCCTTCAATTTTCAGCTTTTCGGCGCTGTCACACTTTGAATGACAATTGCGCGGTCATGCAACGCTTTACCCCATTTTTGTCATTTTCTTCCCACAAATAGAGCTTTCTTTTGGTGGTATTTGATCACCACTGGGGTTATTCGTTTTTTGCTTACCAACCAAAAAAAACAACATTTTTCATTCGCTATTGTCACACAACTAGGTGGGCTTCGGGCAGAGTGCTTGGTGCCCCGAGCTCACCCTTTTTTGAAGCCTATTAGAGCCTCTGGCTCTAATCACGTGCTTAAAATAAATAAAAACTAATTGAAATACTTGTGTCCGGCACCCTGCATGTAGATCAGGGGGCCGGGCGCATTGATAGGGGGGTGGCACCTGTGTGCCCCCTATGGACAGGCCGCCACGTGTCTATCAACCCCAATGAATATCAACATCCTCTTGTGTAGCGCCATGCTCCCGATGACCAGGCACTATGTTTAAATTTAGTGGGTGTCTGAGCTGGTAGTTAGATCAGACAATGATGATTAAGGCTAAATCAGCCTCTGTTCCGGTGCATTGCCATGAAATGAGATTTGCCATGGAATGAGATGGTCCGCCTCCATCTCATCCTATTGGCTCACTCATGTCACGTGACAAAACATCAGTCACAGCTAGGCTATCATAGGGAGAGGATCTCCTCTCCCTGTGATAGCCCAATAGCACTGTCAGCAGCGTGCCTCCCGCTCCCCGATTAAGTACACCCCGCGCCCGCTCTACTCCCCATCCCCCGCACCCCGCGCCCGCAGCTCTACTCCCCGTCCTCCGTTAAGGCTCAGGGAACGGGGCGAGTCTACGCTATTAGCGTAGACCTAGCGTTGGCTACGTTAGTAGCGTAAACCTGCGGGGGACGGGGAGTAGAGCGGGCGCGGGATCCTCTCCCTATGATAGCCTAGCTGTGACTGATGTTTTGTCACGTGACATGAGTGAGCCAATAGGATGAGATGGAGGCGGACCATCTCATTCCATGGCAAATCTCATTTCATGGCAATGCACCGGCTATTTAGAAGATGACATTTTAAATAATGTATTTGTTCCCGTTTTTTTTTTAACTTCAAAATAAGATATGGGCAATGTGCATAGGAATTTGTTCATAGTTTTTTTTTTTTTTTTTAACTATAGTCCGGCCCTCAAACGGTCTGAGGGACAGTGAACTGACCCCCTGTTTAAAAAGTTTGAGGACCCCTGCACTAAAGAGTAAAAGAGTCAAACACACAACAAAAAATCAAACACAATGTCCGAGCTTGCTCCCTAGAAGTCGCACAAGATGGATGCTGTCTGCTCTTCATGGTTTATAGCTCCACATCTGCATTGTGATGAATGTTCAGCCTGAGACATTATTTAAACAGGATAAACTGGTGGCCAGTTAGTATTCCTGGAATGCCAGAGATTGCTGAGACCCAGCGTCTCTCTGACACATTCCCACTGGGCAGGGGTCACTGTGTGAGTGAGAGCAGACCACACTCGCATGTAGTATGGAGTGTCTGTACGGCCCCTCTGCTGCTCTGTTGTGTGCGCAGTGTGTACGGCTTGTGTGTCCTGCTGGGCAATGTTTGGTCGTTCTCTCCCCTCTCACATCAATCTCATGTATGGGGTCAGTCACATCTGTCACATGCTTCAGCTTCGTGACCAAAAGGGTTCTTCTTACGCAAAATATTTTCTTTTCTTAGTTTACAGTGGGACATGAGCAATTCGGTATGGATGGAAATATTTTCAAAGGCCATTTATTTTTCGAATATTAGTAGTAGTTATGGTTGTTTTTGTTATTATTTATTTTATTTCTGGAATGTGTTATTGTCCCTGAGATATTACAGAGTATGTAATAGCATTTATATATTTTCTTTGCTTTAGCTGATTTTTTATATATGTAGCGCCCCCTTGCTTTCAGCATGGGCACTACGCTAAAGTTAATGGGGAATGGGAGAGTTACTTTGCTCCCATTCGTAATTTGTTTACATTTTGGGACTTCTGTCATTCCAGAAATGTCCACTGGGTCAGTCTGTGGTCCAGTGATGCAATACCATTCCTGACCAGCAGTTGGCGCCAAAGGGGTTCTGGCAGAGTAAGTTTCTCCAGCAGCCAATCAGAGGAGCTTTTTCCCTTGCGGGGCATGCTGGAGAGGAGTACATCTTAGGGCTACACGATTCTGGTCAAAATGAGAATCACGATTCTTTTGCTTAGACTAAAGATCACGATTCTCAACATTTTTTATGCCAAAACCCCTCCCCCCCCCCCAAAAAAAAATAATTAATAAATAAACCTGTGATTTATCTGAAAATATGAATATATCAAAAAAGAGACCAGTGATATGTCTATAATGTTAAAGATCATATAACTCCTATGAAAAAAGCAGAATCAAACTTTGATTCTGCTTTTTTCATAGGAGCTATATGGTCTTTAACATTATAGACATATCACTGGTCTCTTTTTTTATAGATCAGAAGCAGTACTGCAAGCAACCATTGGGTGGCGCATGGATACACACAGTTGTACAGAACTGTGAGAAGGCTGAATCAAGCAGTACCGCCGGTGATCTGCCGATATGGTTCCGGCTAACGAGAAAGTTCCTTTAAGGACTGCGCAGGCGCAAACTTGCCGACGGAAATCTCCGAACCTCGGCCAGCATCCAGGGCGACGTGGATTTCGAGGAAAGTGGCCAGTTGGCCTCACGTCCTCGCTTCGCTCGGACGGCTCGCTCGGCCTCCTGGCTCTTTTTTTTAACATCCTCCAATCCACGGGGATGTTAAAGAATGAGCCCGGATGCCAGGGCGAGGTTCGGAGATTTCCGTCGGCAAGTTTGCGCCTGCGTAGTCCTTGAAGGAACTTTCCCATTAGGGGAACCTTAAGGACAAGTCACCGGCAACCACTGGGTGGCGCATGGATACAAACTACTGCAGGCTGCTGACGTCGGTTTTGATATCGGCGGCTTTTGTGTTCCACGCTGGTTACGTGGAACCAGCGGTGAAAACAGAAGAATCGCCGGTCATCCCGCGGGGAGATCGCGGGCGGGGAGAATCGAAATCGCGATTCTCTCCGCGATTAATCGTGCAGCTCTAGTACATCTGTGACTCCTCTGTCATGTGTTCTAAAATCTTCGAGGGGTACCCCGTTCCAGGTCTGTGAGAGAGGCCTGTTCCTCCCAGGAATCTAAAGTGACACCTCGGCTGCCAGGCTTGTGGCAGGGGTCTGTCCGGGGGGACTTCACCCATTCCAAGTAGAGTGGCGACGGGTTACAAATTGGTACTATACAGGGCAGTACTGACTGCTCCATTGATATCCAGGCCTGATACCGCAAAGTTCTCTCTCTCTTCCTTCATCAACCTTGTTCTTCCTATTGATGTTGGTGTTGGCCGTGTTTAGCCTGGAAAATAAAGCATTGGAAAACCCTTTATTCACTGCCTGGACATTCGCTCACTAACTCTATTCTCACAACTACACCCCTAGACAACGCCAGGGTAACTTAATAGGCCGATCCCAAATTCAACCAGCGGCTCCTTCGGGGGTGAGCGCTACATATATATTTATGTAGCTCAGCTATAACCTGAAGAAGATTTGAAAATTTGGAGAATCTCAGATGTTCACAATCTGATTGAGTGATCTATGCCAACACCGCAATCACATTCAACATACTACAATTTAGAACCTTTCCACCTCTTATGCCCCGTACACACGATCTGAAAATCGTACGAAAACTCCACTTTCGAATTGATCGTTATGGTAATCGGATCGTTAGTACAGAGCTTTCGAGATAAGGACAGCTCATCCAATATTATTATATCGGACACGCATGAATTTTTTTTCGTACGATGCCAGATCGTACGATTTTCGTTTGACCAGTACAGATGTCATTCGAAAATACAATACAAATGCATTACAACACATGACATCACTTCCGATTTGTATTCTGTCCCCTGCAGAGGCGCATTGCGGGCGGTATTAACCCTCTTTCGGCCGCTAGCAGGGGTTAAAACCGCACCGCTAGCAGCCGGATATCGCGGTAAATACGACGGTATAGCGGCGCTAAAAATCGCCCCGCTATACTGTCCATTACCACACCTCCACTGCCCCGTGTGAAAGGGGCCTTATACTAATCTTCTTTTTTACCCCAACACTAACCCTCTCTGTATTATTAAGTGCCTCTAATGTAAAAACGAGAGAAAGGGAGAGGAAAAAGGAAGAGTGAACTTTAAAAAATGTGGCCTTCAGAGAGAAGTGTGCCATAGGATAGATCCATTTTTGGTCAATGCCATAATGAAGACTATTATAGCGTCATCCTTTCTGTGGATATTCCTGTCTCCTCGGTGTGTCTTCCTCCTGTCTCCTCTCCCTTCCTCTTTACTGATTGCCTTCAGCCTCCCTGATGCTAGTGAGGCCTCATGTGTCATTCCAGGGCCCAACATCTAACCCCTCATCTGGTTTGAGAGAAAAATCCTATTAGTAAACAGAGTTTCTGCTGTAAATCCACAGGGGTCCAATTCCTCAATTACACAAGAGGGAGAGCGAGTGGCTCACAAAACATCTCTGGGGGGGTCTCGATGGAGCCGCTATGCTGTAAAGTATTGCGTCAGAGCGTAAAGATACTTACCAGCGGTCTAGAGGGAGCAATGATAACTCCTTATGGATCCTTCCCACATTTCAGAATGTTTTCATGCACTGTTATCATCATATTAAGTATATTTAAGTGGCTTTAGAAGAAAATAAGGTTTAAAACAAGGATGAACTTGGAGTGTCACTAAACTACTTCAGCCCCGGACCATTTGCCTGGCAAATGACCGGGCCACTTTTTGCGATTCGACACTGCGGCGCTTTAATTGACATTTGCGCGGTCGTACGACGTGGCTCCCAAACAAAATTGCTGTCCTTTTTTCCCCACAAATAGAGCTTTCTTTCGGTGGTATTTGATCACCTCTGCGTTTTTTATTTTTGGCGCTATAAACAAAAATAGAGCGACAATTTTGAAAAAAAAAATTTACTTTTTGCTATAATAAATATCCCCAATTTTATTTTATTTTTTAAAAAGCCATTTTTTTCTCAGTTTAGGCCGATACATATTCTTCTAAACATATCTGGTAATAAAAAATCCCGATGAGAGGGAGCAGACGATCAGTGCTGTGTCACCAGGCAGAACAGGAAGATGCCTTGTTTACAAAGGCATCCCCCAGTTCTGCTGTTCCATAAAAAACGATCACGGGACACCGGCGGACATCGAGTCCGCTGGTCCTGCAGTCACGGTCACGGAGGAAAACCCTATTTTCCATCCATCTGGCGGATCGTATCGGGTGACAACGGACTCTACGGTCCGTCGTCATCCGATCCCACAGTGTGCAGAGGCAGACCTGTCATCTGCCTGCTAAGCGAGGATCGACGGAGCGATCCCCACGGAGCCCAAAAAAAAAAAAAACTAGCACACGTATCAAACTCGCACAGGACCCTTTTTTCTGCAGCTTAGATTCGCACCGCACTGATGTGAACGGCACTAATGGAAAACAATGTTATTTTAATGACTTGCGAATTTGAGAAATCGCAACGGCTCAAATTCGCAATAGAATAACATTGTTTTCCATTAGTGCCGTTCACATCAGTGCGGTGCGAATCTAAGCTGCGGAAAAAAGGGTCCTGTGCGAGTTTGATCCGTGTGCGATGCGAATTCAGCTCTATAGACTGGCGTTCCCTAAAATTGCGGCCGCGAATCACGGCAAAATCGCGTCAAATTCGCGGCCGCGATTTCGAATTCACAGCAGTGTGAACCTAGCCTGAGGGCTCTTTCACATGGGGCAGACCGTTTTTGGGCTCCGTGGGTTTTGCTCCGTCGATCCCCGCTGAGCAGGCAGATGCCAGGTCTGTCTCTGCACACTGTGCAGGGACCGACCTGTCAGAGCGCCGCTCTCCCCTATGGGGGATCGGATGACGACGGACCGTAGAGCGGGTCGGATGTCAGCGGCCATGTCACCGCTGACATCCATGGCTCCATAGAGGAGCACGGAGCGCCCCGTTCAGGTCCTCCTAAAAAACAGTTGGACCGGTAAACGGGTGACAGGTGGACCGTGTGAACGGGCCCTGAGGCTGGGTTCACACTTGTCCTACAACGGTCCTACATTGGGAGCTCATGTAGCATGACGTGTGAAAATCAATGTTTCCCTATGAGAGCTGTCTTAACTGGTCCGACACAAGTCGGTCCGACTTTGAAACTACTCCCTGTACTACTTTGGTCCTACTTTGATCCTACATCAGCCCATTGAATATCATTAAAGTAGGATTAAAGTAGGAGCCTTGTCCTAACCATCCGACTTTTGACATCCGACTTGTGATTACAGCAGCAGTAAAAGGAATTTATCTCACTCTGGGATTGTTTTGATTGGTCAATAAAAGTCAGACTATCACAAAGTCGGATCAAAGTAGTATCCTGTTCATGAAAGTAGGATGGATGTAGGACCAATGTAGGATCAATGTAGGACCAATGTAGGACCAATGTAGGATCAGTGTAGGACCAATGTAGCAGAGCAAAGTAGGATGAAAGTAGTGTAGTAGTGTGAACCCAGCCTAAGGCTGGGTTCACACTACTACACTACTTTCATCCTACTTTGCTCTGTGTTCAATGTTTCCCTATGAGAGCGTCTTGTAGCGTCCTACACAAGTCGGTCCGACTTTGAAAATGCTCCCTGTACTACTTTTGGTCCTACATTGATCCTACTTCAGGCCCATTGAATATCATTGAAGTCAGACCAAAGTAGTATCCTGTTCATGAAAGTAGGATGGATGTAGGACCAATGTAGGATAAATGTAGGACCAATGTAGCAGAGCAAAGTAGGATGAAAGTAGTGTAGTAGTGTGAACCCAGCCTAATTCCTCCATCTACGATAAACTGGCTCTATCAGCTGTTAGAATTCCCAAACTTTGCCTGGATCTGATTGAATGCAGGTGCTGTTCCGTCGACAAATTTGAATATTTGACTTTTGACGAAGGAGCCGGGTGGTGCCAGCAGGGGCATCCATGGCTTGATTTTCAAGCCATGTAAGGCGGTCTTTACATCAAGCTGATCTCCTTTACATATATAAATGGTAAAGATGCTACATTCCCTTAAAATGACTACATACTGGCAATGGGTTAACCTGTAATTACTTCATTCTGTGCATTAATAAAAATAGCTGTGCCCCAGACAGCATCTGAGACTAAACCGAAAGAAAAAAAAAACATCTGTGTCTAATAAAATGATTGTTAGGTGCCACAAAGGGTACTGGAGTAAAGTTTAGGAAAACGAGGGACTCTTGTCAGAAATCGCCTTGCAATGACATCCGGCAGAGTCGTTTTTTTTAGTGCAGAGGTCGTTTTTTTCCCTGAACCCTGATGCAGATTAACTGCTGTATACAGTGTTAATGCCTTTCTTGGTATTATTATGTTCAATGTATACAGAGACTATTGACCCCTGTGCTTTCCTGCTAAAAAATCACCATATTATGCGCCTTTCTACCAAATAATCACCTTATTATGAAAACTGGAAAAAGTTAAGGAGCTGCCGCTGGCAAATAATAACATTGAAAAGGTTAGTCTGTGGTTTCGTTTTGAGTGGATGAAAATGGGTTGTGATAAGGGACTCTGCAGGACTGTTGGCAGTGTTTTTCACTCTTTGGCTTACAGTATAATTGAACCTTTGTTCTGTGCGAATGGGCTAAAAATCGAATGTTCTTACGCCTCGATCGGATTTTCCGCAGACAAAGCGTCAGACTTTTGTCCGAAGGGCGTGTGCCTGGATTTTGTCTTGCATACAACCGGCACACAATTGTCGGCCAACAAACACAAACGTAGTGACGTACTAGACATACTACGTAGTTTTTCAGCTCTTTAGCGCCATCCTTTGGGCACCTTCTGCTAATGTTGTGTTAGCAGAGGTGTATCTAGTGAAAATAGTGCCTATGGCAAGCACTGAACTGCGCCCTGTAGAAACATTTGAAACCCATCTTTCAGATAACCTTAACAAAAAAAAAATTAGCTAACAAAACTAGTGATATTTATCATCCTTTGTGATACCTTGGGTAGTGACATATCCTCTTTATGAAGAAATCTGGGTTTATTAGACCATGATCCCTCCTTTGCCTCCAAGGCCAGGTAAATGCAGAACCAATACTGGAAGTGATGAAATCTTCATCACTTAAGGCCTCAGTTTTCACAGTGATGTTGCTCCTTCCTCTTTGTGCGCTGCCAATCCGACCAGATGGAATGGGAGATCCTGGGAGAACAGGGGAGGGCTGTGGCTGAACGCAGCAAGGATAGCGATGCCATTATCCATAGCAAAGGTGCTGAAAGGAGATCCTGCCTATGCTCGGGAGGAGGGAAGAAGAGACCCTCAGACCCTGGTAAGTTCCTTGCTGCCCAGCCACTCATCAGCGCCCCCTTCATATGGCGCCCATGGCACTTTCCATGGCTGCCATACCCTAGATACGCCACTGTGTGATAGCAAAATAGACCCCCCCCATCAGCAACAGTAGACATCCCCAGCAACAATAGACCCCCCCCCTGCAAAATCAGATCTCCTCTAGTAACAATAGATTCACCAGTAGCCAACATCAATAGATCCTCCAGCAGCCAGCAAAAAAGACCCCTCCCTCAACAGTACATCCCTCCCAGCAACGACTGACCCCCCAGCAACATAAGACCCATCCTAGCAACCATAGATCCCCCACGAGCAACAGAAGAACTCCCCAGCAACAATAGGCCCTCTTCCTTCGCAAAAATAGATTCTCTCTAGCAACAATAGGTTCCCCAGCAGCCATCAACAATAGACCCTCCAGCACACCCCTGCACCCCTTGACATTACGTACATTGGGGTTGATTCAGAAAGCAATTACGCCTGCGTATCCATAGATACGCAGCGTAATTGCTTAGTTGCGCCGGCGTATCTTCTTTCTGTATTCAGAAAGCTAGATACGCCGACTTTAGCCTAAGATACGACTGGCATAAGTCTCTTATGCCGTCGTATCTTAGGCCCCGTACACACGATAGAATCCATCCGCTGAAAAATCTCAGCGGATCGGTTTCAGCGGATAGATCCTATGTGTGTACATTCCAGCGGATATTTATCCGCGGAAATTTCCCAATTCCAGCAGATAAAAATTTGTAGACATGTCTACAAATCTATCCGCTTGAATTGGCTCCCGCGGATCGATCCGGTGGTCTGTACAGACTCACCGGATCAATCCGTCTGAAGGGATCCCCCGCATGCGTCATAATGATTCGACGCATGCGTGGAATTCCTTTTATGACAGCGTCGCGCACGTCGCCGCGTCATCATCGCGGCGACGGCGCGACACGTCATCGCGATGGGATTTCGGCGCGGATTTCGATCCGATGGTGAGTACACTCCATCGGATCAAAATCCGTGGAAATCCTCTCGTGTGTACTAGGCCTTAGGGTGCATTCTGCCGCTGGCCGCTAGGTGGCGTTCCCGTAGTTGTCAGTGTAGAGTATGCAAATTGCATACTTATGCCGATTCACAAACGTACGCAAGCCCGACGGTAGTTTTTTACGTTGTTTGCATAAGTCGGTTTCGTCGTAAGGCTGCTCCTGCTATTAGGAGGCGCAGCCAATGGTAAGTATGGACGTCGTTCCCGTGTCGCGATTTTCAAATTTTACGTAGTTTGCGTAAGTCGTCCGTGAATGGCGCTGGACGCCATTTACTTTCACGTCGATACCAATGACGTCCTTGCGACGTCAATTACCGCAATGCGCGTCAGGAAATTTTAGGGACGACGCATGCGTAGTAAGTTCGGCGCGGGAAGGCGCCTAATTTAAATGATCCACGCCCCCTACGGGATCATTTGAATTACGCACGCTTACGCCGGCCCCTTTTACGCTACGCCGCCGCAACTTTACAGGCAAGTGCTTTGTGAATCAAGCACTTGCCCGTAAAACTTGCAGAGGCATAACGTAAATGTCGTTCATTACGCCGCCGCAGTTTTGCACGCCCCTACCTGAATCTACCCCATTCAGTTCTGGAGGTGCTGGAACTGCGTTCCACCCCATTCCCGTTGAAAAAAAGCCTTGCATATATTCCAACCACTGTCTTATATCTGTGTGTAACATTATGTGGGTATATGTATCAAAAAAAAAAAAAAAGCAGACTGAAAAGGAGACACTGAAACCACCACTCAAACTGGCCAGAAATAAAATCCTTTCTCATGATATATTTTGTACTTTAGTATATTTACTTTAGGCTGGACGATCTAGAAGGTTACACGTGCAGGAATAATCCTACTGCCCTAAGGCTCAAGACTTCGGAAAGTGCTGCTCTGCACTCCATAGATTTTTATGCTTGGCTATGTTTATTTTAAACTTTTTAGTGGAAGTAATCCAACTAAAAGCCGGAAGTTATTATGAGGTTTTATAATGTGGCCATGTTATTATATATACAACATTTAATCGGACCAGGTGCACCATATAGTGCAAGCATTGCAAACATGATGATGTTCCCATATTCCAAGAAGATAATGTTGCTGTACCATTTTAAAAATGCTTTATGGATAGTATTGTGATTCCATGGCACATCCAGTTACTAGATCCAATGTTTTAACCTTTTCAATGTGTTTCTCTTGTTTTTCTCCCTTTTGGTACACTATAGTGTTTTTATATATCTGTTTAATAAGTGCAAAAATTACCAGTTGATCATGTCAGAAATTTATGCCGCGTACACATGATCATTTTTCGACTTGTAAAAAACAACGTTTTTCAGCCTCTAGAAAAAACAAAGTTTTTTCCAACTTCATCATTAAAACGACGTTGCCCACACACGATCGTTAAAAAAAAAAATGCTCTAGCAAAGCGCGGTGACGTACAACACGTATGACGGCACTATAAAGGGGAAGTTCCATTCGGATGGCGCCACCCTTTGGGCTGCTTTAGCTGATTTTGTGTTAGTAAAAGACGATTCGCGCTTTTCAGTCTGTTACAGCGTGAAGAATGTGCTTACTCCATTACGAACGCTAGTTTTACCAGAACGAGCGCTCCCGTCTCATAACTTCTGAGCATGCGCGGGTTTTTCACGTCGTTTAAGCCCACACACGATCATTTTTTACAACCCCCGAAAAACAACATCATTTAAAACGTTGTTAAAAAATGCAGCACGTTCGAATTTTTTTTGGTTGTTTTTTAGAACCCGAAAAATGATGTGAAGCCCACACACGATCGTTTTAAATGACATTTTTTATAAAAAATAAAATTTTACATGCCGAAAAATGATCATGTGTCTGCGGCATAAGAGCTGTTCTGTGTCCAGTACTTATTCCTTGTTATCTCAAGGAGCGTAATTAGCACACCACCGCTTCTTATCATGGCACTACAGAATGATTGGCCTTTGTTGTGGAGATGGAAGAGTGGGTGGGTAGTTTGGCAAAGGAAAACTTGGCAGGCCTAACAGTCCACACAAATGATGTGTTGTCAGCCAACAACAAGAGTAAGTAACTGGGTGCATTTCTGGCAGATTTTTTTCTTTAACCGCTTCAGCCCCGGACCATTTTGGTGGTCAAAGACCAGGCCACTTTCTGCGATTCGGCACTGCGTCACTTTAACTGACAATTGCGCGGCCGTGCGACGTGGCTCCCAAACAAAATTGACGTCCTTTTTTTCCCACAAACATAGCTTTCTTTTGGTGGCATTTGATCACCTCTGTGGTTTTTATTTTTTGCGCTATAAACAAAAAAAAAAGAGCGACAATTTTGAAAAAAAAAACAATATTTTTTACTTTTTGCTCTAATAAATATCCCCCAAAATATATATATAAAAAAAACATATTTTTTTCCACAGTTTAGGCCGATACATATTATTCTACATATTTTTGGTAAAAAAAATCGAAATAAGCTTTTATTGATTGGTTTGCGCAACAGTTATAGCTTCTACAAAATAGGGGACTGTTTTATGGCATTTTTATTAATATTTTTTTTACTAGTTATGTCGGCGATCAGCGATTTTTATCATGACTGCGACATTATGGCAGACACATCGGACACTTTTGACACCATTTTGGGACTATTGTCATTTTTACAGCGATCAGTGCTATACAAATGCACTGATTCTGTAAAAATGACACTGGCAGTGAAGGGGTTAACCACTAGGTGACGCTGCAGGGGTTAAGTGTTCCCTAGGAAGTGATTCTTACTGTTAGGGGGCATTTCTACGTGATCAGGAACGATCATCAGTGACAGTGTCACTAGGCAGAATAGGGGAATGCCTTGTTTACAAAGGCATTCCCCTGTTCTGCCCTTGCCGACCGCAATCACGGGACTCGCAAGGCACGTGGCAGACACGCGCGCTGGGCGGCAGATTCAAAGGGATGTACCTGTACGCCTATCTGCCTGCCCATGCCATTGTGTCAACGTAAATTGTCGTGCGGCGGTCGGCAAGTGGTTAAAGAGCCTTTAAAGTGATAAAACATGAGGAAATGTGCATGTAATTCATCAAAAATACAGTTTTTTTTTTTTGCCTTGATATACAATTAAAAAAAAAAATTTCTCCTTCACCTCTCCAATAACTGGAAGCTTTTCTGAAAAATGGCATGCAAAGAAGGACCAAAACAGTTCTATAGGTAAAAGATGGTTCTTTTCTTTATTGGGTCTCTAAAATTAACAAAAGCTATAAATTTGGATACTTGACCCACACTCCTATATGAGCTTGTTGGACAATTTGTTCCAAAACAATGGACATTATAATGGAGATGCCTCCACCTTTACAGCTATCACAGCCTCTTCTCTTAATGGGAAGGCTTTCCACAAGATTTTGGTGTGTCTCTCTGGGAATGAGTTTCCATTGAGCCAAAAGAACATTTGGCGGGTCAGGTCTCTGGGAATGAGTTTCCATTCAGCCAAAGGAACATTCGTCGTGTCAGGTCTCTAGGAATGAGTTTCTATTGAGCCAAAAGAACATTTGGCGGGTCGGGTCTCTGGGAATGAGTTTCTATTCAGTCAAAAGAACATTTTTCGGGTCAGGTCTCTGGGAATGAGTTTCCATTCAGCCAAAAGAACATTCGTCAGGTCTGGTTTCTGGGAATGAGTTTCCATTCAGCCGAAAGAACATTCGTTGGGTCAGGTTTCTGGGAATGAGTTTCCATTCAGCCGAAAGAACATTCGTTGGGTCAGGTCTCTGGGAATGAGTTTCCATTCAGCCAAAAGAACATTCGACGGGTCAGGTCTCTAGGAATGAGTTTCCATTCAGCCAAAAGAACATTCGTCGGGTCAGGTCTCTGGGAATGAGTTTCCATTCGGCCAAAAGAACATTCGTCGGGTCAGGTCTCTGGGAATGAGTTTCCATTCAGCCAAACGAACATTCATTGGGTCAGGTTTCTGGGAATGAGTTTCCATTCAGCCAAAAGAACATTCATCGGGTCAGGTTTCTGGGAATCAGTTTATATTCAGCCAAAAGAACATTCGTAGGTGTCAGGTCTCTGGGAATGAGTTTCCATTCAGCCAAAAGAACATTCGTCGGGTCAGATTTTTGGGAATGAGTTTCCATTAAGCCAAAAGAACATTCGTCGGGTCAGGTCTCTGGTAATGAGTTTCCATTCAGCCAAAAGAACATTAATGGGGTCAGGTCTCTGGGAATGAGTTTCCATTGAGCCAAAAGAACATTCGTCGGGTCAGGTTTCTGGGAATGAGTTTCCATTTAGCCAAAAGAACATTTGTAGGTGTCAGGTCACTGGGAATGAGTTTCCATTCAGCCAAAAGAACATTCGTCGGGTCAGGTCTCTGGGAATGATTTCCAATTCAGCCAAAAGAACATTCGTCAGATCAGGTTTCTGGGAATGAGTTTCCATTCAGCCAAAATAACATTCGTTGGGTCAGGTTTCTGGGAATGAGTTTCCATTCAGCCAAAAGAACATTCAACGGGTCAGGTTTCTGGGAATGAGTTTCCATTCAGCCAAAAGAACATTCGTCGGGTCAGGTCTCTGGGAATGAGTTTCCATTCAGCCAAAAGAACATTCGTCGGGTCAGATCTCTGGGAATGAGTTTCCATTCAGCCAAAAAGAACATTAATGGGGTCAGGTCTCTGGGAATGAGTTTCCATTGAGCCAAAAGAACATTCGTTGGGTCAGATTTTTGGGAATGAGTTTCCATTTAGCCAAAAGAACATTGATCGGGTCAGGTACAGTTGGTGGACGAAAAGACCTGTCATTCCAGTTTATCTCAAGATGTTTAGTAGGGTTGAGGTCAGGGCTTTGTGCAGACCACTTGAGTTCCTCCACACCAAACCCATCAAATCATGTCTTTTGGAATCTGGATTTTTGTGCAGGGTTACAGTCAGACTGGATCAGAAAAGGTCCTTCCCAAAACTCTAGCCAAAAAGTTGTAAAGCACAGAATAATACAGGATGTCTTTGTATGCTGTAGCATTAACAGTACTATTCACTGGAAATACCTAAACTCGATCATATGGAGGGGGTGTCTACACAAATTTACCATATAATGTACAGTACATTGTTTTGTTACGGTCTGTGCTCAGTGTCATTCTTAATAAATCATCTGGACTACATTGTGTTAGCATGCAGTGTAACAATTGTGTCCCTTCTCAACAGGATTATTTGGGCTGCATTATAGACTGTGGTCAGCTCCCCCTCAAACCCGAGCAAGTCAGCACTTTATTCTGCAACATTGAAGATATTTATGAATTTAACAGGTAAGATGAAAATGTTCTTTCTTAGTAGCCATCCATGTGAGATATTAGTCAAATGATGCCTATTGGGGAGCATAAAGTATACCTTTTCTTATAAACCTGATAAATGTTCTAAACCCTGTACTCTTTACCCAAAACTAAAAATTAATTTTTTATATTTATACATTATAGTTATACATTATAGTTAGAAAATGTCATACCTTGCATTGAAACAACAGGATGCACAGCATGCTTCCAATGTATCAAATATTCTTTGATCATACGTAGTGGAACTCCTAACTTGTTTTTTCATTGAGCTTTTCTCGTCACCCAAATGATTATTGATGGAGAGTCCAGTATGGGAACACCATATGCACAATGTGAATAGCACATGTGGTGTCTCCTTTTATCTGTATAGGCAGAGCTGTATCTCTAGGATGACAGCCATAATGATAGAAAAATCTGGATCGCTGTAACTGTGCCGCTGGAATGTCACTGGGACATGTTTTGAATATGGAGCTGAATTCTGCAAAGTTTCTACATATTAGGTAACTTTTAACCCAATTTATCTATTAATAAAATAATAAATTTCTATTTCTTTTTAAAGAGGATCTGTCACTTTGCAAAGTGACAAGGTCTCTTGAAAGCCCCCATTCTCATCCTTGCTGTACTCTCCTGGATTTTTTTCCGTATTGCATACACACGGTCACACAAAATCACCAAACACCAAAGTTTCAGTTTATTTTTAAAGTATAAATAAAGGCAAAACATTTTTTAATTTCGGATAGAGTGGAGAGGGATTTGAACATCTGTCAGGTTTTTGTTGTAGTCTGTGTCCCTGTTAGGGTGATTTACTCCCTCTATGTGTCCTGTTTAACGTTATTACAGAGTGTGAAAGTGAAAGAAAATCCCAAATTTTGGGTTGTCACCAGAACAAGTATAAAGGGGCAATCTTCCAATGGGGATGCTTGTAGCAACCAGGTGTTCCTTCACTTTAAGGGGATTCCCCTTCACTTCCTGTTTTGGCTATGGGACAGGAAGTGAAGGGAAATCCTTCAATGGGGCACAGATGGCAAAATCATAACCCTACCCTATTCTATTCAAAATAAAAATAAAAGTTCTACTTTAAAGCAGACTTCTGGCTATACCCCTAACTAGCCTTAAAACTGTCCCTACCCCCTTCCTAACACCTATGCTAGCTAACCTGTGTAGAAAAGATGAATACACTTTTCAGGCCTCTCCGGTTCGGTTAAGTGATCCAGCTCCCCTGTGTCAGCCATGGGCGGCTTCAGGGGAGGGAAGGGAGTGCCAACAACAGATGGGCCATTGAAGCCTATGGATAACATCACCGCTCCAGACTTTAGAAATGGAAAAGAGTACCGCTCCAAGCCCTGCGACCTATGCCGCTCCAGACTTTACTAGCCATTGTCAATGCACTCTCTCCTCTCCACTTCAGCCGCAACTGGCTGACACAGGAGAAATCAGGTAACCGGACCAGAGTTGCTTGAAAATAGGTAAATATGTACATCTTACTATCTAAAATGGCCCATACTGCGCACTCTGCTTAGCTGCATTTACCATAGCTCCAAACTGTCCCTGATTTCGAGGGACTGTCCCTGATTTGGAGCAATGTCCCTCATTCCTCCTCATTTGTCTCCCATTTTGGTCTGATATATATAGATGTATATAAAATGCACTTTTTATTTATCAAAAAATATTTCCCAGTGCTAAATCTTTCATCTGATTTCTAAATTGTTGCATTTGTAAACTCTAAAAGCCAATATAAAGCAATAGTAGTGGTAAAAAAAAAGCCCTTGTGGGTTTAACCAATCTTGTTTTTTGTACAATTCTCCTTTAAGGGGGCGTGGCAATGGGCGTTTCCTATTGCTGCATACTTTTTCTGATAGATGTCCCTCATTCCCATCTCAAAAAGTTGGGAGGTATGCATATACTACCTACAGCAGCAAGTGACTTATAAATGGCAGAATTATACATCTTTAATTCATTAGTGAGGACTCAACATTTACCTAGCAAATTTCAACTGTCAATAAAAAATATGAGATTTAAAGTGGAAAGCAGAAAGTGCAATCGGAAGGCATGGGAGAAACCATAGAGCCATGATATTAACAGTCTATTCTTTTACAGTGAGCTGCTGGAGGAGCTGGAGAACTGCACTTCTGCACACATGATCGCCGAGTGCTTTGTTATGAGGGTAAGGCTCCCCCTGCTGGACAAAACTTATTTCTGTACAAGAGCAAAATATTTGAAAGAAGGCAGCTTAGTATTCACTCCTGTGACTTATAAAAAAAATCCGTAAACTGAGCAATATTCCAACTGTCATTATTTCTCAGGATTGCAGATTAAATAAGGCTTGATGAACAACCAATGTGTAAAATTACACGCAAAGCTAAAAGATTCAGCCTATCCAAAAGTCATGTTTTAGTTGCAGGTTTGTGGGTTGACGCAACGAGAAGCCCAGTGTCATCTTAAGAGCATTATAGGCCCCCGGGCAATACAGTGCACTGGGGCCCTGTCTACACAATCACGCACGAGAATTTACTGACAAAAATCATAAAATTTACTGGCAGAGCCACATTTTTTACTGCCACTGCAAAAAAAGTACCTAAAATTACAGTTTTCAGTGCCGAACAATGCAAATGTGAGTATTTAAACTATAAACATATAGCTAGTGCTATT